>NW_028120087.1:137500-287134 GCF_965119305.1 Pelophylax lessonae | reverse complement strand
CTAACCCTAAATCCCTAACCATAACCCCTAACCCTTACCCTAACCCTCACCCTAACCTCTAACCCTAACCACAAACCTAACCCTAAAACCTCACCCCCTAACCCCAGCCCCAACCCTAACCTTATTTCCTAACCCTCTAACCCTAACCCTCTAACCCTACCCTCTGACCCTGACCCTAACCCGTATCTAACCCTAACCCCTAACCCTATCTATCTATCCTAACCCTACCTCTAACCCCTAACCTTAACCCTAGCTATCTAACCCTAACCCCTAACCATAAACCCCTAACCCTATTTATCTAACCCTAACCCTAACCCTACCTTAAACCCTAACCCTAACCCTCTAATTCCTAACCCCCTAAAACAAACCCTAAACCTATAACCCTAACCCTAACCCTCACCCTATCCCCAACCCCAACAATAACCCCAACCCCCTAACCATAACCTTATCCCTAACCCTAACCCTAAACTGTAACCCTAACCCCTAACCATAACTCTAACCCTAACCCCCTGAACCCCAACTATAACCCTAACACTCTAACCCTAACCCCCTAACCCTAACCCTCTAACCCTAACCCTGACCCTAAGCCTAACCCTAACCCTAACACCCTAACCATAAAACCCTAACCCTATTTATCTAACCCTAAAACTAACCCTACCCTTAAACCCTAACCCTAACCCTAACCCTCTAACCCTAACCCCCTAAAACAAACCCTAACCCTCTAACCTAACCCTCAACCTAACCCCAACCCCAACAATAACCCCAACCCCCTAACCCTAACCTTAACCCTAAACCCTAACCTAAACTGTAACCCTAACCCTAACCATAACTCTAACCCTAACCCCCTAACACCAACTATAACCCTAACACTCTAACCCTAACCCTAACCTCCTAACACAAACCCTCTAACCCTAACCCTAACCCTAAGCCTAACCCTAACCCTAACACCCTAACCCTATCCCTGAAACCAACCCAAACCCCCACACTAACCCTAAATTCTAACCCTAAACCCTTAACCTAACCCTATCCCTATCCCTAACCCTAAACCTAACCCCACCCAAACCCCTAACCCCTTAACCCACTAAAATTAAATTCTAACCCTAACCCCTAACCATCTAACCCTAACAGTCATCCTAACTCTAACCCTAACCCTAACCTTGTAACCATAACCCTTTAAACCGGACCCTAACCCTAAACCCTAACCCTATCCAACCCTAAAGCTATCCCTATCTAACCCTAACCCTAACCCCTTACCCCCAACCCCTTACCCTAAGTTCTAACCCTAAACCTCTAACCCTATCACTAACCCTCTAACCCTAACCAAAACCCTAATCTTAACATCTAACCCTAACCCTCTAAGCCTAATCCTCTAACCCTAACCCTAACCCTAACCCTTACCCTAACCCTAACCCCTAACCCTCTAACTCTAACCCTAACCTGAAACCCTAAAACCGTAACCTAACCCTAAACCCTAACCCAAACCCTCTAAACCCTAACCTTAACCCCTAACACTAACCCCTAACCCTAACCCTCTAGCCCTAATCCTAACCCTAAACCGTAAACCCTAACCCTAACCCTCTAACCCTAACCCTAAACCTAAACCGTAAACCTAACCCTAAACCCTACCCCGAACCCCAAACCCTCTAACCCGAACCTTAACCCCTAACACTAACCCTAACCCTCTAACCCTAACCTAACCCTAACCCCTACCCCTAACCCCCTAACCCTAACCCTATGTATCTAACCCTAACCCTAACCCTCAAACCCTAACCCTCTAACCCTAACCCTTACCCTACCCTAACCCCTACCCCTAACCCTCTAACCCTAACCCTAAACTGTAACCCTAACCCAAAACCCTAACCCTCTAACCCTAGCCCTAACCCTAACCTTAACCCCTAACCCTATTTCCTAAACCCTAACCATCTAACCCTAACCCTCACCTTAACTCTAATCCTAACCCTAACTCCTTAGCCCTCCAACCTTCTATCCCTAAACCTAAACCTATCCCTAACCTTAACCCTCTAACCCTAATTTTAACCCTGAAACCCTAACCCCAACCCTGTAACCCTAACTCTCATAACCGGACCCTAACCCTAAAGCCTAACCCTATCCAACCCTAAAGCTATCCCTAATCTAACCCCAACCCCTTACCCTAACCCCTTACCCTAAATTCTAACCCTTACCCTCTAACCCTATCCCTAACCCTAACCCTCTAACCCGAAACCCTAATCCTAACCTTCTACCCTAACCCTAACCCCTCTAACCCTAACTCTAACCCCTAACCCTCTAACCCTAACCCTCTAACCCTAACCCTAACTCCTAACCCTAACTCAACCCTAACCCCTAACCCTAACCCTAAACCTAAACCCTACCCCTACCCCTAACCCTAACCTTAAGCCTCTAACCCTGACCCTAACCCCTAACCCTAACCTCACCCAAACCCTCAAACGTTAACCCTAACCCTATACCTAAACCCCCAAACCGTAACCCCCTAACCAATACCCTAACCCTATATAATCCAACCCTAACCCCTAACCCTTACGCTCTTAACCCAAACCCTAAACCCCTAACCCTATCCAACCCTAAAGCTATCCCTATCTACCCCTAACCCCTCACCCCTAACTTCTTACCCTAAATTCTAACCCTAACCCTTCTAACCCCTAACCCTAACCCTCTAACCCCTAACCCCTAACCAAATAACACTAACTCTAACCCTAACCCCTAACCCTAACCCCTAACCCTAACCCCTAACCCTAATCCCTAAAACCTAACCCTAACCCTACCCTAACCCTAAGCCTCTAACCTGACCTAACCCCTAACCCTAACCCTAACCCCTAACAATCAAACGCTAACCCTAACCCTATTACCTAACCCTCTAACCTTAACCCCTAACCATAACCCTAACCAATTTATCAAACCCTCACCCTAACCCTCTAACCCTTACCCTCTAACCCTAACCCTTACCCTAACCATAACAATCTAACCCTAACCCTCTAACACTCTAACCCTAACCCTAAACCCTAACCCTATCCAACCCTAAAGCTATCCCTATCTAAACCCTAACCCTTTACCCCTAACCCTTTTCCCTAAATTCTAACCCTAACCCTCTAACCCTATCCCTAACCCTAACCCTCTAACCCGAACCCTAATCCTAACCTTCTAACCCTAACCCTCTAACCCTAACCCTCTAACCCTAACCCTCTAACCCTAACTCTTAACCCTAACTCCTAACCCTAACCTAACCCCTACCCCTAAAACTAACCCTAACCCTAAGCCTCTAACCCTGACCCTAACCCCTAATCCCTAACCCTACCCTAACCCTCAAACGCTAACCCTAACCCTATACCTAACCCCCTAACCTTAACCCCCTAACCATAACCCTAACCCTAGGTATCAAACCATAACCCTAAACCCTCTAACCATTACCCTCTAACCCTAACCCTTACCCCTTACCCTAACCCTTAACCATCTAACCCTAACCCTCTAACCCTAACCTTACCTCTAACCCTCTAATGCTCTAACCCTAACCCTAACCCCTCTAACCCTAACCCTAACACCCTAACCCTAAAACCCTAGCCATAACCCTAACCCTCAAACCCTCACTGAAACCCCAACCTCTAAGCTCCAACTCTAACTGTAACCCTAACCATCTAACCCTAACCCTAGTCTAACCCTCTAACTCTAACCCTAACCCTAGCCCACAAACACTAACACTAACCCTCTACCACTAATCCTAACCCTAAACCTAACTCTAACCCTAATTCTATAACCCTCTTACCCTTATCCTCAATTCTCTAACCCTAACCCTCTAGCCCAACTACCCTAACCCTAACAGTAATCCTAACCCTCTAACCCTAACGCTAACGCCATAACCCTAACCCTCTAACCCTCATCCTATCCCCAACTGCTAACTCTTACCCTAACCCTCTAACCCTAACCCCTAATCCTTACCCACTAACCCTAACCCCTAACCCTAACCTTTGCCATAACCCTAGCCCTAGCCCTAACACTAACCCTAACCCCTAATCCCCCTAAACCTAACCCTAACCCTCTAGCCCTATCCACTAACCTGAACCCCAAACCCTTAACCCTAACGCCCCAACTCTAACCCTAACCCCTAAGCCTAACCCTCTAACCCTAACCCCCTTACCCATTGTATTTAACCCTAACCCTAACCCTCTAACCCTAATCCTAACCCTAACCCCTAACCCTCTAACCCTAACCCTAATCCTAACCCTCTAACCCTAACCCTAACCCTCTAACCCTAACCCTAACCCCCTAACCCTAACCCCTAACCCTAACCCTAACCCCTAACTCTAACCCCCAACCCTAGCCCTAACCCTAGCCCTAAACCCTAACCCTAAACTCTAACCCTATCTAGCTAACCCTAACCCTACCCCTAACCCGTAACCCTAACATTAACCCTAACCCTCTAACCCTAACACTCTAAACCCTAATCCTTATCCCCTAACCCTAACCCTCTGACCCTAACCCTCTAACCCTAACACTAAACCTCTAACCCTACCCTCTAACCCTAATGGAAACCCCTAACCCTAGCCCACAAACCCTACCCCTGACCCTCTAACCCTAACACTCACCCTAACCCCTCTAACCCTAACCCCCAACCCCAACCCCAACCCCAACCCTAACCCCTCTAACCCTAACCCCAACCCCTAACCCTAACACTAACCCTAACCCTCTAACCCTAACCCTCACCCTAAACCCCTCTAACCCTCTAACCCTAACCCTAACCCAAATCCCTAACCCCAAACCCAACCCTAACCCTCTAACCCTAACCCTCTAACCCTAACCCCTAACACTAACCCTAACCCTCTAACCCTAACCCTCTAACCTTAAACCTAACCCCTAACACTAACCCTAACCCTCTAACCCTAACCCTAACCCTCTAACCCTAACCCCTACCCCTAACCCTACCCCTAACATTAACCCTAACCCTCTAACCCTAACCCTAACCCCTACCCATAACCCTAACCCTAACTCTAACCCCAAACCCTAACCCTATCCAACCCTAAAGCTATCCCTATCTAACCCTAACCCCCTACCCCTAACCCCCTAACCCCTTACCCTAAATTATAACCTTAATCCTCTAACCCTATCCCTAACCCTCTAACCCTAATTCTAACCCTCTAACCCGAACCTTAACACTCTAACCCTAACCCTAACCCTCTAACCCTAACCCTATAACCCTAACAATAACCCTCTAACCCCTAACACTCTAACCCTAACCTCACCCTCTAACCCTAACCCAAACCCCTAACCCCGAACCCTAAGCCATAACTCTAACCCTAATCCTAACCCTCTAACCCTAACCCTCTGAACCTAACCCTCTAACCCTCTAAACTCTAACCCTACCCTAGCACTCTAACCCTAACCCACAAACCCTAACCCTAAACCTAACCCTAACCCTAACCCTGACCCTAAACCTAATCCAGTAACCTACTAACCCTAACCCTAATTCTCTAACCCTAACCCTCTAACCCTAACCCTTTAACCCTACCACCCTAACAGTAACTCTAACCCTTTAACCCTATTCCCGTAACCCTAACCCTCTAACTCTCATCCTAACCCCCAAACGCTAACTCTTAGCCTAACCCTCTAACTCTAACCCCCTAATCCTAATCCACTAACCCTCTAACCGTTAACCCTAACACCCGAACCCTAACCCTACCCCCCTTACCTTTAGCCCTAGCCTAACCTTTACCCTAGCCCTAACATTAACCCTAACCCATAACCCCCCTAACCCTAAACCTAACCCCTAACCCTCTAACCCTATCCACTAACCCTAACCCCTTAACCCTAACACCCCAACTCTAACCCCTATCCTAAGTATAACCCTTTAACCCTCAAAACCCCCTAACCCTAACCTCTAACCCCAACCCTAACCCTAAAACCCTAACCCTATCCCTGAAACAAACTTAAACCCCAACCCTAACCCTAACTTCTAACCCCTACCCCTTAACATAACCCTAACCCTATCCCTAAGCCTAACCCCTAACCCCTAAAACTAAATTCTAACCCTACACCCTAATCCTAACCCCTACCCTAACCATATAACCTAACCCTAACCCTAACACTCATCCTAACTCTAACCCTAACCCCTCTAACCCTCTATCCCTAAACCTCACCCTAACCTTAACCCTCTAAACCCTAACCTTAAACCTCAAACCCTAACCCCCAACCCTCTAACCCTAACACCCTAACCCTCTAAACCTGATCCTAACCTCTAAACCCTAACCCTATCCAACCCTAAATCTATTTTTATCTAACCCTAACCCCCTACCCCTAACCCCATAACCCCTTACCCTAAATTCTAACCCTAACCCTCTAACATATCCCTAACCCTAACTCTCTAACCCTAACCTTAATCCTAACTCTCTAACTCTAACCCTAACCCTAACCCTCTAACCCTACCACCCTAAACCTAACAGTAACCCTAACCCTCTAACCCTAACCCCATTACCCTAACCCTCTAACACTCATCCTAACCCCCAAACGCTAACTCTTACCCTAACCCTCTAACCCTAACCCCCTAATCCTAACCAACTATCCCTAACCCTAACCTTAACACCTGAAACCCAAACCCCCTAAGCCTAACCTTTAGTCCTAGCCCTAAACCTAACCCCAGCCCTAACACTAACCCTAAGCCCTAACCCTGCCCCCCTAACTTTAAAACCTAACCCTAACCCTAACCCTCTAACCCTATCCACCAAACCTAACCCCTTAACCCTAACCCTAACACCCCAATCCAGCCCTCTAACCTTAAGTATAACCCTTTAATCCTCTAAACCTCCTAACCCTAACCTTAAACCCTAACCCCTAAACCATAAACCCTAACCCTAAACCATATCCCTCACCCTCTAAACCCTAACACCCTAACCCATATCCTCAAACCAACCCAAACCACAACCTTAACCCTAAATTCTAACCCTTAACATTTAACCCTAACCCTATCCCTCACCCTAAGCCTAACCCCCACCCTAAACCCTTAACCCCCTAACCCCTTAAACTAAATTCTAACCCTAACACTAACCCTCTAACCCTAACCCTCTAACCCTAACCCCCTAACCCTAACCATCTAACTCTCACCCTAACTCTAACCCTACCCCTAGCACTAACCCTAACCCTAACCCTGACCCCTAACCCCCTAACCACCTAACACTAAAACTCTAACCCTAAACCTAACCCTCTAACCCGAACCCCCTAACCCTAACACCTAACCCTAACCATCTAACCCTAACCCTCACCCTAACTCTAACCCTAACCCTAACCCCTCTAGCCCTTTATCCCTAAACCTAACCCTAACCTTAAGCCTCTAACGCTAATCTTAACACTCAAACCCTAACCACAACCCTCTAACCCTAACCCTCTTAAACCGGACCCTAACCCTAAACCCTAACCCTATCCAACCCTAAAGCTATCTCTATCTAACCCTAACCCCTAACCCTGTATCCCTCTTACCCTTACCCTCAATTCTCTAACATTAACCCTAACCCTCTAGACCTAACCCTCTAAGCCTAACCCTCTAACCCTACAACCCTAACAGTAACCCTAACCCTCTACCCTAACCCCATAACCCTAACCCTCTAACCCTCATCCTAACCCCCAACAACTAACTCTTACCCTAACCTCTAACCCTAACCCCCTAATCCTAACCCACAAACCCTAACCCTAACCCCTTACCCTAACACCCCAACTCTAACCCTAACCCCTTACCCTAACCCTCTATACCTTAACTTAACACGAATCCCATAATCTTAACCAGAACCCAAAACCCTCCTAACCCTAAACCTAACCTTAGCCCTAAACCTATCCTATCACTAACCCTAACCCTAACTCTAACCATAAGCCCTAACCCCAATCCTAGCCCTAGCCCTGACCCTTACACTAACCCTAAGCCCAGAGATGTATAGTAACAAAGTAGAACTACTTAAGTACTGTACTTAAGTACCGAAATGCGGTATCTGTACTTTCCTAGAGTAGAATCTTTTTCTCCTACTTCTACTTTTACTTCACTACATTTTTTCGATGATTTCAATACTTCTACTCAAGTATTTTTTTTTTGTGCTGCATAGTTACTCGTTACTTTTAAAAAAACTACCACTGCCAGAACAGTAGATGGCAGGTTGCATAAAGCTCAAAAAAATGTGTATAATGTCATTTGTAAATCAGCGCATACGAAAATAAAGGCTGTGTATAATAAAAGCTGCTATACCAAAATCTTTCCAATAAAAGAAAAATATGAAACAAACAAATAAATGGTGCTACAGCGCTTAAAGTGCATCAAGGAAACTACTAACAAACACAGGTTAATCATTTGAATAAATCATTTGAAATAAATAAAAACAATATGATGTTCATACTTTTGACTTCTTTCTTTAAAAACTACATAACACAGTACTTGTACTTCTACTTTCAGTACTTGAGTAGAATTTTTTTCAAAACTACTGGTACTTTTTACTTTTAGTACTTAAGTAGCAAATTTTTTGAAAAACTACTTGCAATACTTAAGTAAAAAAAAATGTT
Source organism: Pelophylax lessonae (assembly GCF_965119305.1). Classification (NCBI taxonomy): domain Eukaryota; kingdom Metazoa; phylum Chordata; class Amphibia; order Anura; family Ranidae; genus Pelophylax; species Pelophylax lessonae. Next base: position 278,590 of record NW_028120087.1, on the reverse strand, counting down.
GAATACTTTTAGTACTTCTACTTAAGTAACTTTTTCTGCGAGCACTTCCACTTCTACTCCAAGGTATTTTTTGATCGAGCACTTGTACTTTTACTCAAGTAGAAATTTCGGAGTACCTTTATACAAGTCTGCCTAAGCCCTAACCCTAACCCTTAACCCTAAAGCCTAACAAATAACCCTAACTCTAACCCAAACCTAACCCTATCCAAACCCTAAAGCTATCCCTATCCTAACCCTAACCCCCTACCCCTACCTCCTAACTCACCCTCAAATTCAACCTTAACCCTCTAACCCTAACCTTAACCCTCTAACCTTAACCCTAACCTCTAACCCTAACTTAACCCTCTAACCCTAACCCTCCTAACCCTAACCCTACCCTAACCTTAACCCTCTAACCTTAACCTAACCTCTAACCCTAACCTAACCCTCTAACCCTAACCCTAACCCTCTAACCCTAACCTTAACCTCTAACCCTAACCCTCTAACCCTAACCCTCTAACCCTAGCCTTAACCCTCTAACCCTAAACCTAACCCTAACTCTAAAACTACCCCTAATCTGTAACCTACTAACCCTAACCCTAAATCTCTAACCCTAACCCTCTAACCCTAACCATCTAACTCTACCACCCTAACCCTAAAGTAACCCTAACCCATAACCCTAACCCTCTAACCCTCATCCTAACCACTAAAACACTAACTCTTACCCTAACCCTAACCCCCTTAATCCTAACCCACTAACCCTAACCCTCTAACATTAACACCCAAACCCTAACCCCCTATCCTAACCTTAGCCCTAGCCTAACCCTAACCCCTAAACCCCCTAAACCTAACTCCAAACCATAACTCTCTCACCCTTTCTGCCAACCCTAACCCTAACCCTAACACCCCAACTCTAACCCCTTACTCTAACCATAACCCTCACCCTCTAACTCTAACACCCTAACCCGATCCCTGAAATTAAAACCCAAACCCCAACCCTAAATTCTAACCGCTAACCGTTAACCTAACCCTAAAACCTAACCCCACCTGAACCCTAACCCCCTAAAACGAAATTCTAACCCTAACCCTAACCCTCTAACCCTCTATCCCTAAACCTAACCTAACCTTAACCCTCTAGTAGAGGGTTAAGGTTAGGGTTAGGTTTAGGGATAGAGGGTTAGAGGGTTAGGGTTAGGGTTAGAATTTCGTTTTAGGGGGTTAGGGGTTCAGGTGGGGTTAGGTTTAGGGTTAGGTTAACGGTTAGCGGTTAGAATTTAGGGTTGGGGTTTGGGTTAATTTCAGGGATCGGGTTAGGGTGTTAGAGTTAGAGGGTGAGGGTTATGGTTAGAGTAAGGGGTTAGAGTTGGGGTGTTAGGGTTAGGGTTAGGGTTGGCAGAAAGGGTGAGAGAGTTATGGTTTGGAGTTAGGTTTAGGGGGTTAGGGGTTAGGGTTAGGGCTAGGGCTAAGGTTAGGGATAGGGGGTTAGGGTTTGGGTGTTAATGTTAGAGGGTTAGGGTTAGTGGGTTAGGATTAGGGGGTTAGGGTTAGGGTAAGAGTTAGTGTTTAGTGGTTAGGATGAGGGTTAGAGGGTTAGGGTTATGGGGTTAGGGTTACTTTTAGGGTTAGGGTGGTAGAGTTAGATGGTTAGGGTTAGAGGGTTAGGGTTAGAGATTTAGGGTTAGGGTTAGTAGGTTACAGGATTAGGGGTAGTTTTAGAGTTAGGGTTAGGTTTAGGGTTAGAGGGTTAAGGCTAGGGTTAGAGGGTTAGGGTTAGAGGGTTAGGGTTAGAGGGTAAGGTTAGGGTTAGAGGGTTAGGGTTAGGGTTAGAGGGTTAAGGTTAGGGTTAGAGGGTTAGGGTTAAGGTTAGAGGGTTAAGGTTAGGGTTAGGGTTAGGGTTAGAGGGTTAGGGTTAGAGGGTTAAGGTTAGGGTTAGAGGGTTAGGGTTAAGGTTAGAGGGGTTAAGGTTAGGGTTAGAGGGTTAAGGTTAGAATTTAGGGTGAGTTAGGAGGATAGGGGTAGGGGGTTAGGGTTAGATAGGGATAGCTTTAGGGTTGGATAGGGTTAGGGTTTGGGGTTAGAGTTAGGGTTATTGTTAGGCTTTAGGGTTAAGGGTTAGGGTTAGGGCTTAGGCAGACTTGTATAAAGTACTCGAAATTTCTACTTGAGTAAAAGTACAAGTGCTCGATCAAAAAATTACTTGAGTAGAAGTGGAAGTGCTCGCAGAAAAAGTTACTTAAGTAGAAGTACTAAAGTATTCAACATTTTTTTTACTTAAGTATTGCAAGTAGTTTTTTCAAAAAATTTGCTACTTAAGTACTAAAAGTAAAAAGTACCAGTAGTTTTGAAAAAAAATTTCTACTCAAGTACTGAAAAGTAGAAGTACAAGTACTGTGTTATGTAGTTTTTAAAGAAAGAAGTCAAAAGTATGAACATCATATTGTTTTTATTATTTCAAATGATTTATTCAAATGATTAACCTGTGTTTGTTAGTAGTTTCTTGATGCACTTTAAGCGCTGTAGCACCATTTATTTGTTTGTTTCATATTTTCTTTTTATTGGAAAGATTTGGTATAGCAGCTTTTATTATACACAGCCTTTATTTTCGTATGCGCTGATTTACAAATTGACATTATACACATTTTTTTGAGCTTTATGCAACCTGCCATCTACTGTTCTGGCAGTGGTAGTTTTTTTAAAAGTAACGAGTAACTATGCAGCACAAAAAAAATACTTGAGTAGAAGTATTGAAATCATCGAAAAAATGTAGTGAAGTAAAAGTAGAAGTAGGAGAAAAAGATTCTACTCTAGGAAAGTACAGATACCGCATTTCGGTACTTAAGTACAGTACTTAAGTAGTTCTACTTTGTTACTATACATCTCTGGGCTTAGGGTTAGTGTAAGGGTCAGGGCTAGGGCTAGGATTGGGGTTAGGGCTATGGTTAGAGTTAGGGTTAGGGTTAGTGATAGGATTAGGTTTAGGGCTAAGGTTAGGTTTAGGGTTAGAGGGTTTTGGGTTCTGGTTAAGATTATGGGATTCGTGTTAAGTTAAGGGATAGAGGGTTAGGGTAAGGGGGTTAGGGTTAGAGTTGGGGTGTTAGGGTTAAGGGGTTAGGGTTAGGGTTTGTGGGTTAGGATTAGGGGGTTAGGGTTAGAGGGTTAGGGTAAGAGTTAGTTGTTGGGGGTTAGGATGAGGGTTAGAGGGTTAGGGTTATGGGGTTAGGGTTAGAGGGTTAGGGTTACTGTTAGGGTTGTAGGGTTAGAGGGTTAGGCTTAGAGGGTTAGGTCTAGAGGGTTAGGGTTAATGTTAGAGAATTGAGGGTAAGGGTAAGAGGGATACAGGGTTAGGGGTTAGGGTTAGATAGAGATAGCTTTAGGGTTGGATAGGGTTAGGGTTTAGGGTTAGGGTCCGGTTAAGAGGGTTAGGGTTAGAGGGTTGTGGTTAGGGTTTGAGTGTTAAGATTAGCGTTAGAGGCTTAAGGTTAGGGTTAGGTTTAGGGATAAAGGGCTAGAGGGTTAGGGTTAGGGTTAGAGTTAGGGTGAGGGTTAGGGTTAGATGGTTAGGGTTAGGTGTTAGGGTTAGGGGGTTCGGGTTAGAGGGTTAGGTTTAGGGTTAGAGTTTAGTGTTAGGTGGTTAGGGGGTTAGGGGTCAGGGTTAGGGTTAGGGTTAGTGCTAGGGGTAGGGTTAGAGTTAGGGTGAGAGTTAGATGGTTAGGGTTAGGGGGTTAGGGTTAGAGGGTTAGGGTTAGAGGGTTAGTGTTAGGGTTAGAATTTAGTTTTAAGGGGTTAGGGGGTTAAGGGTTAGGGTGGGGTTAGGCTTAGGGTGAGGGATAGGGTTAGGGTTAAATGTTAAGGGTTAGAATTTAGGGTTAAGGTTGTGGTTTGGGTTGGTTTGAGGGATAGGGTTAGGGTGTTAGGGTTAGAGGGTGAGGGATATGGTTTAGGGTTAGGGTTATGGTTTAGGGTTAGGGTTTAAGGTTAGGGTTAGAGGTTTAGAGGATTAAAGGGTTATACTTAAGGTTAGAGGCTGGATTGGGGTGTTAGGGTTAGGGTTAAGGGGTTAGGTTTGGTGGATAGGGTTAGAGGGTTAGGGTTAGGGGTTAGGTTTAAAGTTAGGGGGGCAGGGTTAGGGCTTAGGGTTAGTGTTAGGGCTGGGGTTAGGTTTAGGGCTAGGACTAAGGTTAGGCTTAGGGGGTTTGGGTTCAGGTGTTAAGGTTAGGGTTAGGGATAGTTGGTTAGGATTAGGGGGTTAGGGTTAGAGGGTTAGGGTAAGAGTTAGCGTTTGGGGGTTAGGATGAGTGTTAGAGGGTTAGGGTAATGGGGTTAGGGTTAGAGGGTTAGGGTTACTGTTAGGTTTAGGGTGGTAGGGTTAGAGGGTTAGGGTTAGGGTTAGAGTTAGAGAGTTAGGATTAAGGTTAGGGTTAGAGAGTTAGGGTTAGGGATATGGTTAGAGGGTTAGGGTTAGAATTTAGGGTAAGGGGTTATGGGGTTAGGGGTAGGGGGTTAGGGTTAGATAAAAATAGATTTAGGGTTGGATAGGGTTAGGGTTTAGAGTTAGGATCAGGTTTAGAGGGTTAGGGTGTTAGGGTTAGAGGGTTGGGGTTAGGGTTTGAGGTTTAAGGTTAGGGTTAGAGGGTTAAGGTTAGGGTGAGGTTTAGGGATAGAGGGTTAGAGGGTTAGGGTTAGAGTTAGGATGAGTGTTAGGGTTAGGGTTAGGGTTATATGGTTAGGGTAGGGGTTAGGATTAGGGTGTTAGGGTTAGAATTTAGTTTTAGGGGTTAGGGGTTAGGCTTAGGGATAGGGTTAGGGTTATGTTAAGGGTTAGGGGTTAGAAGTTAGGGTTAGGGTTGGGGTTTAAGTTTGTTTCAGGGATAGGGTTAGGGTTTAGGGTTAGGGTTGGGGTTAGAGGTTAGGGTTAGGGGTTTAGAGGGTTAAAGGGTTATACTTAGGGATAGGGGTTAGAGTTGGGGTGTTAGGGTTAAGGGGTTAGGGTTAGTGGATAGGGTTAGAGGGTTAGGGGTTAGGTTTAGGGTTAGGGGGTTATGGGTTAGGGTTAATGTTAGGGCTAGGGTAAAGGTTAGGGCTAGGGCTAAGGTAAGGGGGGTAGGGTTAGGGTTCGGGTGTTAGGGTTAACGGTTAGAGGGTTAGTGGATTAGGATTAGGGGGTTAGAGTTAGAGGGTTAGGCTAAGAGTTAGCGTTTGGGGGTTAGGATGAGAGTTAGAGGGTTAGGGTTACGGGAATAGGGTTAAAGGGTTAGAGTTACTGTTAGGGTGGTAGGGTTAAAGGGTTAGGGTTAGAGGGTTAGGGTTAGAGAATTAGGGTTAGGGTTAGTAGGTTACTGGATTAGGTTTAGGGTCAGGGTTAGGGTTAGGGTTAGGTTTAGGGTTAGGGTTTGTGGGTTAGGGTTAGAGTGCTAGGGTTAGGGTTAGAGTTAGAGGGTTAGAGGGTTAGGGTTCAGAGGGTTAGGGTTAGAGGGTTAGGATTAGGGTTAGAGTTATGGCTTAGGGTTCGGGGTTAGGGGTTTGGGTTAGGGTTAGAGGGTTGAGGTTAGGGTTAGAGTGTTAGGGTTAGAGGGTTATTGTTAGGGTTATAGGGTTAGGGTTAGAGGGTTAGGGTTAGGGTTAGAGTGTTAAGGTTCGGGTTAGAGGGTTAGAATTAGGGTTAGAGGGTTAGGGATAGGGTTAGAGGATTAAGGTTATAATTTAGGGTAAGGGGTTAGGGGGTTAGGGGTAGGGGGTTAGGGTTAGATAGGGATAGCTTTAGGGTTGGATAGGGTTAGGGTTTGGGGTTAGAGTTAGGGTTAGGGTTATGGGTAGGGGTTAGGGTTAGGGTTAGAGGGTTAGGGTTAATGTTAGGGGTAGGGTTAGGGGTAGGGGTTAGGGTTAGAGGGTTAGGGTTAGGGTTAGAGGGTTAGGGTTAGTGTTAGGGTTAGGGTTAAGGTTAGAGGGTTAGGGTTAGAGGGTTAGGGTTAGTGTTAGGGGTTAGGGTTAGAGGGTTAGGGTTAGAGGGTTAGGGTTGGGTTTGGGGTTAGGGATTTGGGTTAGGGTTAGGGTTAGAGGGTTAGAGGGTTAGGGTGAGGGTTAGGGTTAGAGGGTTAGGGTTAGTGTTAGGGTTAGGGGTTGGGGTTAGGGTTAGAGGGTTAGGGTTGGGGTTGGGGTTGGGGTTAGGGGTTAGGGTTAGAGGGTTAGGGTGAGTGTTAGGGTTAGAGGGTCAGGGGTAGGGTTTGTGGGCTAGGGTTAGGGGTTTCCATTAGGGTTAGAGGGTAGGGTTAGAGGGTTAGTGTTAGGGTTAGAGGGTTAGGGTCAGAGGGTTAGGGTTAGGGGATAAGGATTAGGGTTAGAGTGTTAGGGTTAGAGGGTTAGGGTTAATGTTAGGGTTACGGGTTAGGGGTAGGGTTAGGGTTAGCTAGATAGGGTTAGAGTTTAGGGTTAGGGTTTAGGGCTAGGGTTAGGGCTAGGGTTGGGGGTTAGAGTTAGGGGTTAGGGTTAGGGTTAGGGGTTAGGGTTAGGGGGTTAGGGTTAGGGTTAGAGGGTTAGGGTTAGGGTTAGAGGGTTAGGATTAGGGTTAGGGTTAGAGGGTTAGGGTTAGGGTTAGGATTAGGGTTAGAGGGTTAGGGTTAGGGTTACATACATAGGGTAAGGGGGTTAGGGTTAGAGGGTTAGGCTTAGGGGTTAGGGTTAGAGTTGGGGCGTTAGGGTTAAGGGTTTGGGGTTCAGGTTAGTGGATAGGGCTAGAGGGTTAGGGGTTAGGTTTAGGGGATTAGGGGTTAGGGTTAGTGTTAGGGCTAGGGCTAGGGTTATGGCAAAGGTTAGGGTTAGGGGTTAGGGTTAGTGGGTAAGGATTAGGGGGTTAGGGTTAGAGGGTTAGGGTAAGAGTTAGCAGTTGGGGGATAGGATGAGGGTTAGAGGGTTAGGGTTATGGCGTTAGCGTTAGGGTTAGAGGGTTAGGATTACTGTTAGGGTTAGGGTAGTTGGGCTAGAGGGTTAGGGTTAGAGAATTGAGGATAAGGGTAAGAGGGTTATAGAATTAGGGTTAGAGTTAGGTTTAGGGTTAGGATTAGTGGTAGAGGGTTAGTGTTAGTGTTTGTGGGCTAGGGTTAGGGTTAGAGTTAGAGGGTTAGGACTAGGGTTAGGGTTAGATGGTTAGGGTTACAGTTAGAGTTGGAGCTTAGAGGTTTGGGGTTTCAGTGAGGGTTAGAGGGTTAGGGTTATGGCTAGGGTTTTAGGGTTAGGGTGTTAGGGTTAGGGTTAGAGGGTTAGGGTTAGGGTTAGAGCATTAGAGGGTTAGAGGTAAGGTTAGGGTTAGAGGGTTAGGGTTAGATGGTTAAGGGTTAGGGTAAGGGTAAGGGTTAGGGTTAGAGGGTAAGGGTTAGAGGGTTTAGGGTTATGGTTTGATACCTAGGGTTAGGGTTATGGTTAGGGGGTTAAGGTTAGGGGGTTAGGTATAGGGTTAGGGTTAGCGTTTGAGGGTTAGGGTAGGGTTAGGGATTAGGGGTTAGGGTCAGGGTTAGAGGCTTAGGGTTAGGGTTAGTTTTAGGGGTTAGGGGTTAGGGTTAGGGTTAGGAGTTAGGGTTAAGAGTTAGGGTTAGAGGGTTAGGGTTAGAGGGTTAGGGTTAGAGGGTTAGGGTTAGAAGGTTAGGATTAGGGTTCGGGTTAGAGGGTTAGGGTTAGGGATAGGGTTAGAGGGTTAGGGTTAGAATTTAGGGAAAAGGGTTAGGGGTAAAGGGTTAGGGTTAGATAGGGATAGCTTTAGGGTTGGATAGGGTTAGGGTTTAGGGTTAGGGTTAGAGTGTTAGAGGGTTAGGGTTAGATTGTTAGGGTTAGGGTAAGGGTTAGGGTTAGAGGGTAAGGGTTAGAGGGTTAGGGTTAGGGTTTGATACATAGGGTTAGGGTTATGGTTAGGGGGTTAAGGTTAGAGGGTTAGGTATAGGGTTAGGGTTAGCGTTTGATTGTTAGGGGTAGGGTTAGGGGTTAGGGGTTAGGGTCAGGGTTAGAGGCTTAGGGTTAGGGGTAGGGTTAGGGTTAGGTTTAGGGATTAGGGTTAGGGGTTAGGGTTAGGGGTTAGGGTTAGGGGTTAGGGTTAGGAGTTAGTGTTATATGGTTAGGGGTTAGGGTTAGAGGGTTAGGGTTAGGGTTAGAAGGGTTAGGGTTAGAATTTAGGGTAAGAAGTTAGGGGTGAGGGGTTAGGGGTAGATAGGGATAGCTTTAGGGTTGGATAGGGTTAGGGTTTAGGGTTTGGGTTAGAGCGTAAGGGTTAGGGTTAGGGTTGGATATATAGGGTTAGGGTTATGGTTAGGGGGTTACGGTTAGGGGTTTAGGTATAGGGTTAGGGTTAACGTTTGAGGGTTAGGGGTGAGGTTAGGGTTAGGGGTTAGGGTCAGGGTTAGAGGCTTAAGGTTAGGGTTAGGGGTAGGGGTAGGGTTAGGTTTAGGGTTAGGGTTAGGGGTTAGGGTTAGGAGTTAGGGTTAGGAGTTAGGGTTAGGGTTAGAGGGTTAGGGTTAGAGGGTTAGGGGTTAGAGTTAGGGTTAGAGGGTTAGGGTTAGGGTTAGAAGGTTAGGATTAGGGTTCGGGTTAGAGGGTTAGGGTTAGGGATAGGGTTAGAGGGTAAGGGTTAGAATTTAGGGTAAGGGGTTAGGGGTAAGGGGTTGGGGTTAGATAGGGATAGCTTTAGGGTTGGATAGGGTTAGGCTTTAGGGTTAGGGTCCGGTTATGAGAGTTAGGGTTACAGGGTTGGGGTTAGGGTTTCAGGGTTAAAATTAGGGTTAGAGGGTTAAGGTTAGGGATAGGTTTAGGTTTAGGGATAGAAGGTTGGAGGGCTAGGGTTAGGGTTAGGATTAGAGTTAAGGTGAGGGTTAGGGTTAGATGGTTAGGGTTAGGAAATAGGGTTAGGGGTTAAGGTTAGGGTTAGGGCTAGGGTTAGAGGGTTAGGGTTTTGGGTTAGGGTTACAGTTTAGGGTTAGGGTTAGAGGGTTAGGGGTAGGGGTTAGGGTAAGGGTAAGGGTTAGGGTTAGAGGGTTAGGGTTTGAGGGTTAGGGTTAGGGTTAGATACATAGGGTTAGGGTTAGGGGGTTAGGGGTAGGGGTTAGGGTTAGGGTTAGGGTTAGAGGGTTAGGGTTAGTGTTAGGGGTTAAGGTTCGGGTTAGAGGGTTTGGGTTCGGGTTAGGGTTTAGGGTTAGGTTTACGGTTTAGGTTTAGGGTTAGGGTTAGAGGGTTAGGGTTAGGTTTACGGTTTAGGGTTAGGATTAGGGCTAGAGGGTTAGGGTTAGGGGTTAGTGTTAGGGGTTAAGGTTAGGGTTAGAGGGTTTGGGTTAGGGTTTAGGGTTAGGGTTACGGTTTAGGGTTTCAGGTTAGGGTTAGAGTTAGAGGGTTAGGGGTTAGGGTTAGGGTAAGGGTTAGGGTTAGGGTTAGGGTTAGAGGATTAGGCTTAGAGGGTTAGGGTTAGATGGTTAAGATTAGGGTTTTGGTTAGGGTTAGAGGGTTAGTGATAGGGTTAGAGGTTTAGGGTTAGAACTTAGGGTAAGGGGTTGGGGGTAAGGGGTTAGGGTTAGGGTTAGATAGGGATAGCTTTAGGGTTGGATAGGGTTAGGGTTTAGGGTTAGGGTCCGGTTTAAAGGGTTATGGTTACAAGGTTAGGGTTAGGGTTAGAGTTAGGATGACTGTTAGGGTTAGATGGTTAGGGGTTAGGGTTAGAATTTAATTTTAGTGGGTTAAGGGGTTAGGGGTTTGGGTGGGGTTAGGTTTAGGGTTAGGGATAGGGATAGGGTTAGGTTAAGGGTTAGGGGTTAGAATTTAGGGTTAGTGTGGGGGTTTGGGTTGGTTTCAGGGATAGGGTTAGGGTGTTAGGGTTAGGGTTAGGCTTAGGGTTAGGGTTAGGGTTAGAGGGTTTGTGTTAGGAGGTTAGGGTTAGGGTTAGAGTGTTAGGGTTATAGTTGGTGTTAGGGGGTTAGGGTTAGAGTTATGGTTAGGGGTTAGGGTTACAGTTTAGGGTTAGGGTTTAGGGTTAAGGTTAGGGTTAGGGGGTTGGGGTTATTGTTGGGGTTGGGGTTAGGTTGAGGGTTAGGTTAGAGGGTTAGGGTTTGTTTTAGGGGGTTAGGGTTAGAGGGTTAGGGTTAGGGTTAGGGTTTAAGGGTAGGGTTAGTTTTAGGGTTAGATAAATAGGGTTAGGGTTTATGGTTAGGGTGTTAGGGTTAGGGTTAGGCTTAGGGTCAGGGTTAGGGTTAGAGGGTTAGGGTTAGGGGGTTAGGGTTAGAGTGTTAGGGTTATAGTTGGGGTTCAGGGGGTTAGGGTTAGAGTTATGGTTAGGGGTTAGGGTTACAGTTTAGGGTTAGGGTTTAGGGTTAAGGTTATGGTTAGGGGGTTGGGGTTATTGTTGGGGTTGGGGATAGGGTGAGGGTTAGGGTTAGGGTTATAGGGTTAGGGTTTGTTTTAGGGGGTTAGGATTAGAGGGTTAGGGTTAGGGTTTAAGGGTAGGGTTAGGGTTAGGGTTAGATAAATAGGGTTAGGGTTTATGGTTAGGGGTTAGGGTTAGATAGCTAGGGTTAAGGTTAGGGGTTAGAGGTAGGGTTAGGGTTAGATAGATAGGGTTAGGGGTTAGGGTTAGATACGGGTTAGGGTCAGGGTCAGAGGGTTAGGGTTAGAGGGTTAGGGTTAGAGGGTTAGGAATAAGGTTAGGGTTGGGGCTGGGGTTAGGGGTGAGGTTTAGGGTTAGGTTTGTGGTTAGGGTTAGAGGGTTAGGGTGAGGGTTAGGGTAAGGGTTAGGGTTATGGTTAGGGATTTAGGGTTAGGGGGTTAGGGTTAGGGTTAGGGTAGGGTTAGGGTTAGGGATTAGGGGTTATGGTTAGAGTTAGATATGGGTTAGGGTTAGATACGGGTTAGGGTTAGGGGGTTAGGGATAGGGGGTTAGGGTTCGGGGGTTAGGGTTAGAGGGTTGGGGGTTAAGGGTTAGGGTTAGGGTAAGGGTTAGGGTTAGGGTAAGGGTTAGGGTAAAGGTTAGGGTTAGAGTTAGAGGGTTAGGGTTAGAGGGTTAGGGTTAGGGTTAGATACATAGGGTTAGGGGGTTAGGGTTAGATACATAGGGTTAGGGTTAGGGGGTTAGGGTTAGAGGGTTAGGGTTAGGGTTAGGGGTTAGGTTTAGGGTCAGGGTTAGGGTTAGGGTTAGAGAGTTAGGGTTAGGGTTTAAAGTGAGGGTTACGGTTTAGGGCTAGGGTTAGAGGGTTAGGGTTAGGGTTAGAGTGTGGGTTAGAGAGTTAAGGTTAGAGGGTTAGGGTTAGGGAAAGGGTTAGAGGGTTAGGGTTAGAGGGTTAGGGTTAGGGTTAGATACATAGGGTTAGGGTTATGGTTAGGGGGTTACAATTAGGGGGTTAGGTTTAGGGTTAGGGTTAGAGGGTTAGGGTAAGGGGTAGGTTTAGGGGTTAGGGGTTAGGGAATAGGGTTAGGGTTAGAGGGTTAGGGTTTGAGGGTAAGGGTTAGGGTTAGGGTCCAGCTTAGAGGGTTAGGGTTAGAGGGTTGGGGTTAAGGTTTGAGGGTTAAGATTAGGGTTAGAGGGTTAAGGTTAGGGTTAGGTTTAGGGATAGAAGGTTAGAGGGCTAGGGTTAGGGTAAGGATTAGCGTTAAGCTGAGGGTTAGATTTAGATGGTTAGGGTTATGGGTTAGGGTTAGAGGGTTAGGGTAAGGGTTAGGGTTAGGGTTAGAGGATTAGGCTTAGAGGGTTAGGGTTAGGGTTAGGGTTAGAGGGTTAGGATTAGGGTTTGGCTTAGGGTTAGAGGGTTAGGGATAGGGTTAGAGGGTTAGGGTTAGAATTTAGGGTAAGGGGTTAGGGGTAAGGGGTTAGGGTTAGATAGGGATAGATTTAGGGTTGGATAGGGTTAGGGTTTAGGGTTAGGGTCCGGTTTAAAGGGTTAGGGTTAGAGGGTTGGGGTTAGGGTTTGAAGGTTAAGATTAGGGTTAGATGATGAAGGTTAGGGTTAGCTTTAGGGATAGAGGTTAGAGGGTTAGGGTTAGGATTAGAATTTAGTTTTAGTGGGTTAGGGGGTTAGGGGTTTGGGTGGGGTTAGGTTTAGGGTTAGGGATAGGGTTAGGGTTAGGTTAAGGGTTAGGGGTTAGAATTTAGGGTTAGTGTTGGGGTTTGGGTTGGTTTCAGGAATAGGGTTAGGGTGTTAGGGTTAGGCTTAGGGTTAGGGTTAGGGTTAGAGGGTTTGGGTTAGGGGGTTAGGGTTAGGGTTAGAGTGATAGGGTTATAGTTGGGGTTAGGGGGTTAGGGTTAGAGTTATGGTTAGGGGTTAGGGTTACAGTTTAGGGTTTAGGGTTAAGGTTAGGGGGTTGGGGTTATTGTTGGGGTTGGGGTTAGGGTGAGAGTTAGGGTTAGAGGGTTAGGGTTTGTTTTAGGGGGTTAGGGTTAGAGAGTTAGGGTTAGGGTTAGGGTTTAAGGGTAGGGTTAGGGTTAGATAAATAGGGTTAGGGTTTATGGTTTGGGTGTTAGGGTTAGGGTTAGGGTTAGGGTTAGGCTTAGGGTTAGGGTTAGAGGGTTAGGGTTAGGGGGTTAGGGTTAGGGTTAGAGTGTTAGGGTTATAGTTGGGGTTAGGGGGTTAGGGTTAGAGTTATGGTTAGGGGTTAGGGTTACAGTTTAGGGTTTAGGGTTAAGGTTAGGGTTGGGGGTTGGGGTTATTGTTGGGGTTGGGGTTAGGGTGAGGGTTAGGGTTAGAGGGTTAGGGTTTGATTTAGGGGGTTAGGGTTAGAGGGTTAGGGTTAGGGTTAGGGTTTAAGGGTAGGGTTAGGGTTAGATAAATAGGGTTAGGGTTTATGGTTAGGGGTTAGGGTTAGGGTTAGATAGCTAGGGTTAGGGTTAGGGTTAGGGGTTAGAGGTAGGGTTAGGGTTAGATAGAAAGGGTTAGGGGTTAGGGTTAGGGTTAGATACGGGATAGGGTTAGGGTCAGAGGGTTAGGGTTAGAGGGTTAGGGTTAGAGGGTTAGGAATAAGGTTAGGGTTGGGGCTGGGGTTAGGGGTGAGGTTTAGGGTTAGGTTTGGGGTTAGGGTTAGAGGGTTAGGGTGAAGGTTAGGGTAAGGGTTAGGGTTATGGTTAGGGGGTTAGGGGTTTAGGGTTAGGGTTAGGGGGTTAGGGTTAGGGTAGGGTTAGGGTTAGAGATTAGGGGTTATGGTTAGGGTTAGATATGGGTTAGGGTTAGATACGGGTTAGGGTTAGGGGGTTAGGGATAGGGGGTTAGGGTTCGGGGGTTAGGGTTAGAGGGTTAGGGGTTAGGGTTAGGGTTAGGGTAAGGGTTAGGGTTAGGGTAAGGGTTAGGGTTAAGGTTAGGGTTAGAGTTAGAGGGTTAGGGTTAGAGGGTTAGGGTTAGGGTTAGATACATAGGGTTAGGGGGTTAGGGTTAGATACATAGGGTTAGGGTTAGGGGGTTAGGGTTAGAGGGTTAGGGTTAGGGTTAGGGGTTAGGGGTTAGGGTTAGGGTTAGGGTTAGAGAGTTAGGGTTAGGGTTTAAAGTGAGGGTTACGGTTTAGGGCTAGGGTTAGAGGGTTAGTGTTAGAGTTTGGGTTAGAGGGTTAGGGTTAGAGGGTTAGGGTTAGGGAAAGGGTTAGGGTTAGAGGGTTTAGGGTTAGAGGGTTAGGGTTAGGGTTAGATATATAGGGTTAGGGTTACGGCTAGGGGGTTACAGTTAGGGGGTTAGGTTTAGGGTTAGGTTTAGGGTTAGGGTTAGAGGGTTAGGGTAAGGGGTAGGTTTAGGGGTTAGGGGTTAGGGAATAGGGTTAGGGTTAGAGGGTTAGGGTTTGAGGGTAAGGGTTAGGGTTTAGGGTTAGGGTCCAGCTTAGAGGGTTAGGGTTAGAGGGTTGGGGTTAGGGTTTGAGGGTTAAGATTAGGGTTAGAGGGTTAAGGTTAGGGTTAGGTTTAGGGATAGAAGGTTAGAGGGCTAGGGTTAGGGTAAGGATTAGCGTTAAGCTGAGGGTTAGATTTAGATGGTTAGGGTTATGGGTTAGGGTTAGAGGGTTAGGGTAAGGGTTAGGGTTAGGGTTAGGGTTAGGGTTAGAGGATTAGGCTTAGATGGTTAGGGTTAGGGTTAGAGGGTTAGGATTAGGGTTTGGCTTAGGGTTAGAGGGTTAGGGATAGGGTTAGAGGGTTAGGGTTAGAATTTAGGGTAAGGGGTTAGGGGTAAGGGGTTAGGGTTAGATAGGGATAGATTTAAGGTTGGATAGGGTTAGGGTTTAGGGTTAGGGTCCGGTTTAAAGGGTTAGGGTTAGAGGGTTGGGGTTAGGGTTTGAAGGTTAAGATTAGGGTTAGATGATGAAGGTTACGGTTAGCTTTAGGGATAGAGGGTTAGAGGGTTAGGGTTAGGATTAGAGTTAGGATAACTGTTAGGGTTAGATGGTTAGGGGTTAGGGTTAGAATTTAGTTTTAGTGGGTGAGGGGGTTAGGGGTTTGGGGTTTGGGTGGGGTTAGGTTTAGGGTTAGGGATAGGGTTAGGGTTAGGTTAAGGGTTAGGGGTTAGAATTTAGGGTTAGGGTTGGGGTTTGGGTTGGTTTCAGGGATAGGGTTAGGGTGTTAGGGTTAGGGTTAGGGTTAGGCTTAGGGCTAGGGTTAGGGTAAGGGTTAGGGTTGGGTTAGGGTTAAAGGGTTAGGGTTAGGGTTAGGGGAATAGGGTTAGTGTTAGAGTGTTAGGGTTATAGTTGGGGTTAGGGGGTTAGGGTTAGAGTTATGGTTAGGGGTTAGGGTTACGGTTTAGGGTTTTGGGTTAAGGTTAGGGATAGGGGGTTGGGGTTATTGTTGGGGTTAGGGTTAGGGTTAGGGTGAGGGTTAGGGTTAGAGGGTTAGGGTTAGGGTTAGTTTCAGGGGGTTAGGGTTAGAGGGTTAGGGTTAGAGGGTTAGGGTTAGTTTTAGGGGGTTAGGTTTAGAGGGTTAGGGTTTAAGGGTAGGGTTAGGGTTAGATAAATAGGGTTAGGGTTTATGGTTAGGGTTGGGGTTTAGGGTTAGGGTTAGGGTTAGATAGCTAGGGTTAGGGTTAGGGGTTAGAGGTAGGGTTAGATAGATAGGGTTAGGGGTTAGGGTTAGGGTTAGATACGGGTTAGGGTCAGAGGGTTAGGGTTAGAGGGTTAGGGTTAGAGGGTTAGGGTTAGAGGGTTAGGAATAAGGTTACGGTTGGGGTTAGGGGTTAGGTTTAGGGTTAGGTTTGGGGTTAGGGTTAGAGGGTTAGGGTGAGGGTTATGGTTAGGGGGTTAGGGTTAGGGGGTTAGGGTTAGGGTTAGGGTTAGGGTAGGGTTAGGGTTAGGGGTTAGGGGTTAGGGTTAGATATGGGTTTGGGTTAGATACAGGTTATGGTTAAGGGGTTAGGGTTAGGGTTAGAGGTTAGGGTTAGGGTAAGGGTTAGGGTTAGGTTAGGGTTAGGGTTAAGGTTAGGGTTAGGGTTAGAGGGTTAGGGTTGGAGGGTTAGGGTTAGGTACATAGGGTTAGGGGGTTAGGGTTAGGGTTAGATACATAGGGTTAGGGTTAGGGTTAGGGTTAGGGGGTTAGGGTTAGAGGGTTAGTGTTATGGTTAGGTTTAGGGGCTAGGGGTTAGGAGTTAGGGGTTAGGGTTAGGGTTAGAGGGTTAGGGTTAGGGAGAGGGTTAGGGTTAGAGGGTTAGGGTTTGATGGTTATGGTTAGGGATCGGGTTAGAGGGTTAGGGTAAGAATTTAGGGTAAGGGGTTAGGGTTATATAAATGGATAGTTTTAGGGTCTGATAGGGTTAGGGTTTAGGGTTAGGGTCCAGTTTAGAGGGTTAGGGTAAGAGGGTTGGGGTTAGGGTTTGAGGGTTAAGATTAGGGTTAGAGGGTTAAGGTTAGGGTTAGGTTTAGGAATAGAGGGTTAGAGGGCTAGGGTTAGAATTAGAGTTAAGGTGAGGGTTAGGGTTAGATGGTTAGGGTTAGGGAAAGGGTTAGTGTTAGAGGGTTAGGGTTAGGGTTAGATACATAGTGTTAGGGTTATGGTTACGGTTAGGGGGTTACAGTTAGGGGGTTAGGTTTAGGGTTAGGGATAGGTTTAGGGTTAGGGTTAGAGGGTTAGGGGTAGGGGTAGGGTCTGGGGTTAGGGGATAGGGTTAGGGTTAGAGGGTTAGGGTTTGAGGGTAAGGGTTAGGGTTTAGGGTTAGGGTCCAGCTTAGAGGGTTAGGGTTAGAGGGTTGGGGTTAGGGTTTGAGGGTTAAGATTAGGGTTATAGGGTTAAGGTTAGGGTTAGGTTTAGGGATAGAAGGTTAGAGGGCTAGGGTTAGGGTAAGGATTAGAGTAAAGCTGAGGGTTAGGTTTAGATGGTTAGGGTTATGGGTTAGGGTTAGAGGGTTAGGGTTTAAAGTGAGGGTTACGGTTTAGGGCTAGCGTTAGGGTTAGAGGGTTAGGGTTAGAGTTAGGGTTAGAGGGTTAGGGTTAGAGGGTTAGGGTTAGGGTAAGGTTTAGGGTTAGGGTTAGAGGTTTAGGGTTAGGGTTAGAGGGTTAGGGTTAGATACATAGGGTTAGGGTTACGGTTAGGGGGTTACAGTTAGGGGGTTAGGTTTAGGGTTAGGTTTAGGGTTAGGTTTAGGGTTAGAGGGTTAGGGTTAGGGGTAGGGTTAGGGGTTAGGGTTAGAGGGTTAGGGGGCTAGGGTTAGGGTTAGAGGGTTAGGGGGTTAGGGTTAGGGTTAGATGGTTATGGTTAGGGATAGGGTTAGGGTTAGGGTTTAGGGTTTTTGGTTAAGCTTAGGGTTAGGGGTTGGGGTTAGGGTTAAGGTTAGGGGTTAGGGTTAGGGTGAGGGTTAGGGTTAGGGTTAGGGCTAGGGTTAGAGCGTTAGGATTAGAGTGTTAGGGGTTAGGGTTGGGGTTAGGGTTAGGGTTAGGGTTAGAGGGTTAGGGTTAGGGCTAGGGTTAGGGTTAAGAGTTTGGGCTAGGGTTAGGGTTAGATGGTTAGGGTTAGAGGGTTAGGGTTAGGATTAGAGTTAGGATGACTGTTAGGGTTAGATGGTTAGGGGTTAGGGTTAGAATTTAGTTTTAGTGGGTTAGGGGTTTGGGTGGGGTTAGGTTTAGGGTTAGGGATAGGGTTAGGGTTAGGTTAAGGGTTAGGGGTTAGAATTTAGGGTTAGGGTGGGGGTTTGGGTTGGTTTCAGGGATAGGGTTAGGGTGTTAGGGTTAGGGTTAGGCTTAGGGCTAGGGTTAGGGTAAGGGTTAGGGTTAGGGTTGGGTTAGGGGGTTAGGGTTAGTGTTAGAGTGTTAGGGTTATAGTTGGGGTTAGGGTTAGGGGGTTAGGATTAGAGTTATGGGTAGGGGTTAGGGTTACGGTTTAGGGTTAGGGTTAGGGTTTAGGATTAAGGTTAGGGTTAGGTTTAGGGATAGAAGGTTAGAGGGCTAGGGTTAGGGTAAGGATTAGAGTTAAGCTGAGGGTTAGGTTTAGATGGTTAGGGTTATGGGTTAGGGTTAGAGAGTTAGGGTTAGGGTTAGGGTTTAAAGTGAGGGTTACGGTTTAGGGCTAGGGTTAGGGTTAGAGGGTTAGGGTTAGAGGGTTAGGGTTAGGGTTAGAGGGTTACGGTTTAGGGCTAGGGTTAGGGTTAGAGGGTTAGGGTTAGAGTTTGGGTTAGAGGGTTAGGGTTAGGGAAAGGGTTAGGGTTAGAGGGTTAGGGTTAAATACATAGTGTTAGGGTTACGGTTAGGGGGTTACAGTTAGGGGGTTAGGTTTAGGGTTAGGGTTAGGTTTAGGATTAGGGTTTAGGGGATAGGGCTAGGGTTAGAGGGTTAGGGTTTGAGGGTAAGGGTTAGGGTTTAGGGTTAGGGTCCAGCTTAGAGGGTTAGGGTTAGAGGGTTGGGGTTGGGGTTTGAGGGTTATGATTAGGGTTAGAGGGTTAAGGTTAGGGTTAGGTTTAGGAATAGAGGGTTAGAGGGCTAGGGTTAGAATTAGAGTTAAGGTGAGGGTTAGGGTTAGATGGTTAGGGTTAGGGGTAGGGTTAGGGGTTAGGGTTAGAGGGTTAGGGGGCTAGGGTTAGGGTTAGAGGGTTAGGGGGTTAGGGTTAGGGTTAGATGGTTATGGTTAGGGATAGGGTTAGGGTTAGGGTTTAGGTTTTTTGGTTAAGCTTAGGGTTAGGGGTTGGGGTTAGGGTTAAGGTTAGGGGTTAGGGTTAGGGTGAGGGTTAGGGTTAGGGTTAGGGCTAGGGTTAGAGCGTTAGGATTAGAGTGTTAGGGGTTAGGGTTAGGGTTGGGGTTAGGGTTAGGGTTAGGGTTAGAGGGTTAGGGTTAGGGCTAGGGTTAGGGTTAAGAGTTTGGGCTAGGGTTAGGGTTAGATGGTTAGGGTTAGAGGGTTAGGGTTAGGATTAGAGTTAGGATGACTGTTAGGGTTAGATGGTTAGGGGTTAGGGTTAGAATTTAGTTTTAGTGGGTTAGGGGTTTGGGTGGGGTTAGGTTTAGGGTTAGGGATAGGGTTAGGGTTAGGTTAAGGGTTAGGGGTTAGAATTTAGGGTTAGGGTGGGGGTTTGGGTTGGTTTCAGGGATAGGGTTAGGGTGTTAGGGTTAGGGTTAGGCTTAGGGCTAGGGTTAGGGTAAGGGTTAGGGTTAGGGTTGGGTTAGGGGGTTAGGGTTAGTGTTAGAGTGTTAGGGTTATAGTTGGGGTTAGGGTTAGGGGGTTAGGATTAGAGTTATGGGTAGGGGTTAGGGTTACGGTTTAGGGTTAGGGTTAGGGTTTAGGATTAAGGTTAGGGTTAGGTTTAGGGATAGAAGGTTAGAGGGCTAGGGTTAGGGTAAGGATTAGAGTTAAGCTGAGGGTTAGGTTTAGATGGTTAGGGTTATGGGTTAGGGTTAGAGAGTTAGGGTTAGGGTTAGGGTTTAAAGTGAGGGTTACGGTTTAGGGCTAGGGTTAGGGTTAGAGGGTTAGGGTTAGAGGGTTAGGGTTAGGGTTAGAGGGTTACGGTTTAGGGCTAGGGTTAGGGTTAGAGGGTTAGGGTTAGAGTTTGGGTTAGAGGGTTAGGGTTAGGGAAAGGGTTAGGGTTAGAGGGTTAGGGTTAAATACATAGTGTTAGGGTTACGGTTAGGGGGTTACAGTTAGGGGGTTAGGTTTAGGGTTAGGGTTAGGTTTAGGATTAGGGTTTAGGGGATAGGGCTAGGGTTAGAGGGTTAGGGTTTGAGGGTAAGGGTTAGGGTTTAGGGTTAGGGTCCAGCTTAGAGGGTTAGGGTTAGAGGGTTGGGGTTGGGGTTTGAGGGTTATGATTAGGGTTAGAGGGTTAAGGTTAGGGTTAGGTTTAGGAATAGAGGGTTAGAGGGCTAGGGTTAGAATTAGAGTTAAGGTGAGGGTTAGGGTTAGATGGTTAGGGTTAGGGAAAGGGTTAGGGTTAGAGGGTTAGGGTTAGATACATAGTGTTAGGGTTATGGTTACGGTTAGGGGGTTACAGTTAGGGGGTTAGGTTTAGGGTTAGGGATAGGTTTAGGGTTAGGGTTAGAGGGTTAGGGGTAGGGGTAGGGTCTGGGGTTAGGGGATAGGGTTAGGGTTAGAGGGTTAGGGTTTGAGGGTAAGGGTTAGGGTTTAGGGTTAGGGTCCAGCTTAGAGGGTTAGGGTTAGAGGGTTGGGGTTAGGGTTTGAGGGTTAAGATTAGGGTTATAGGGTTAAGGTTAGGGTTAGGTTTAGGGATAGAAGGTTAGAGGGCTAGGGTTAGGGTAAGGATTAGAGTAAAGCTGAGGGTTAGGTTTAGATGGTTAGGGTTATGGGTTAGGGTTAGAGGGTTAGGGTTTAAAGTGAGGGTTACGGTTTAGGGCTAGCGTTAGGGTTAGAGGGTTAGGGTTAGGGTTAGAGTTAGGGTTAGAGGGTTAGGGTTAGAGGGTTAGAGGGTTAGGGTTAGGGTAAGGTTTAGGGTTAGGGTTAGAGGTTTAGGGTTAGGGTTAGAGGGTTAGGGTTAGATACATAGGATTAGGGTTACGGTTAGGGGGTTACAGTTAGGGGGTTAGGTTTAGGGTTAGGTTTAGGGTTAGGTTTAGGGTTAGGGTTAGAGGGTTAGGGTTAGGGGTAGGGTTAGGGGTTAGGGTTAGAGGGTTAGGGGGCTAGGGTTAGGGTTAGAGGGTTAGGGGGTTAGGGTTAGGGTTAGATGGTTATGGTTAGGGATAGGGTTAGGGTTAGGGTTTAGGGTTTTTGGTTAAGCTTAGGGTTAGGGGTTGGGGTTAGGGTTAAGGTTAGGGGTTAGGGTTAGGGTGAGGGTTAGGGTTAGGGCTAGGATTAGAGCGTTAGGATTAGAGTGTTAGGGGTTAGGGTTAGGGTTGGGGTTAGGGTTAGGGTTAGGGTTAGAGGGTTAGGGTTAGGGCTAGGGTTAGGGTTAAGAGTTTGGGCTAGGGTTAGGGTTAGATGGTTAGGGTTAGAGGGTTAGGGTTAGGATTAGAGTTAGGATGACTGTTAGGGTTAGATGGTTAGGGGTTAGGGTTAGAATTTAGTTTTAGTGGGTTAGGGGTTTGGGTGGGGTTAGGTTTAGGGTTAGGGATAGGGTTAGGGTTAGGTTAAGGGTTAGGGGTTAGAATTTAGGGTTAGGGTGGGGGTTTGGGTTGGTTTCAGGGATAGGGTTAGGGTGTTAGGGTTAGGGTTAGGCTTAGGGCTAGGGTTAGGGTAAGGGTTAGGGTTAGGGTTGGGTTAGGGGGTTAGGGTTAGTGTTAGAGTGTTAGGGTTATAGTTGGGGTTAGGGTTTGGGGGTTAGGATTAGAGTTATGGGTAGGGGTTAGGGTTACGGTTTAGGGTTAGGGTTAGGGTTTAGGATTAAGGTTAGGGTTAGGTTTAGGGATAGAAGGTTAGAGGGCTAGGGTTAGGGTAAGGATTAGAGTTAAGCTGAGGGTTAGGTTTAGATGGTTAGGGTTATGGGTTAGGGTTAGAGAGTTAGGGTTAGGGTTAGGGTTTAAAGTGAGGGTTACGGTTTAGGGCTAGGGTTAGGGTTAGAGGGTTAGGGTTAGAGGGTTAGGGTTAGGGTTAGAGGGTTACGGTTTAGGGCTAGGGTTAGGGTTAGAGGGTTAGGGTTAGAGTTTGGGTTAGAGGGTTAGGGTTAGGGAAAGGGTTAGGGTTAGAGGGTTAGGGTTAAATACATAGTGTTAGGGTTACGGTTAGGGGGTTACAGTTAGGGGGTTAGGTTTAGGGTTAGGGTTAGGTTTAGGATTAGGGTTAGAGGGTTAGGGGTAGGGGTAGGATTAGGGTTTAGGGGATAGGGCTAGGGTTAGAGGGTTAGGGTTTGAGGGTAAGGGTTAGGGTTTAGGGTTAGGGTCCAGCTTAGAGGGTTAGGGTTAGAGGGTTGGGGTTGGGGTTTGAGGGTTATGATTAGGGTTAGAGGGTTAAGGTTAGAGTTAGGTTTAGGGATAGAAGGTTAGAGGGCTAGGGTTAGGGTAAGGATTAGAGTCAAGCTGAGGGTTAGGTTTAGATGGTTAGGGTTATGGGTTAGGGATAGAGGGTTAGGGTTAGGGTTTAAAGTGAGGGTTACGGTTTAGGGCTAGGGTTAGGGTTAGGGTTAGAGGGTTAGGGTTAGAGGGTTAGGGTTAGGGTAAGGGTTAGGGTTAGAATTAGAGGGTTAGGGTTAGAGGGTTAGGGTTAGGGTTAGATACATAGGGTTAGGGTTACGGTTAGGGGGTTTCAGTTAGGGGGTTCGTTTTAGGGTTAGGTTTAGGGTTAGGGTTAGAGGATTAGGGGTAGGGGTAGGGGTTAAGGGTTAGGGTTAGAGGGTTAGGGTTTGAGGGTTAGGGTTAGGGTTATGGTTAAAGGGTTAGGGTTAGAGGGTTAGGGTTAAAGGGTTAGGGTTAGAGGGTTAGGGTTAGAGGGTTATGGTTAGGGATAGGGTTTTTGGTTAGGGTTACGGTTTAGGGTTTGGGTTAATCTTAGGGTTAGGGGTTGGGGTTAGGGTTAAGGTTAGGGGTTAGTTTTAGGGTTAGGGTGAGGGTTAGGGTTAGGATTAGGGCTAGGGTTAGAGGGTTAGGATTAGAGGGTTAGGGGTTAGGGTTAGGGTTGGGGTTAGGGTTAGGGTTGGGGTTAGAGGGTTAGGGTTAAGGGTAGGGTTAGGGGTTAGGGTTAGGGTTAGAGGGTTAGGGTTTGAGGGTTAGGGTTAGGGTTATGGTCAGAGGGTTAGTGTTAGAGGGTTAGGGTTAGGGTTAGAGGGTTAGGGTTAGAGGGTTATGGTTAGGGTTTAGGGTTTGGGTTAAGCTTAGGGTTAGGGGTTGGGGTTAGGATTAAGGTTAGGGGTTAGGGTTAGGGTGAGGGTTAGGGTTAGGGCTAGGGTTAGAGGGTTAGAATTAGAGGGTTAGGGGTTAGGGGTTAGGGTTGGGGTTGGGGTTAGGGTTAGGTTTAGAAGGTAAGGGTTAGGGTTAGAGGGTTAGGGTTAGAGGGTTAGGGTTAGGGTTGGGGATGGGGTTGGGGTAAGGGTTGGGGGTTATGGTGAGGGTTAGGGTAAGGGTTAGGATTAGGGGGTTAGGGGGTTAGGGTTAGGGTTAGATAGGGTTAGGGTTAGGGGAAGGGTTAGGGTTAGAGAGTTAGGGTTTAGATGTAAGGGTTAGGTTTAGGGTTAGAGAGTTAGGGGTAGGGTTTGGGGTAGGGTTAGGGTTAGGGTTAGAGGGTTAGTGTTTAGGGGTTAGGGTTAGAGGGTTAGGGTAATGGGTAGGGGTTTGGTTAGGGTTAGAGGGTTAGAGGGTTAGGGTTAGGGTTAGGGGTTAGGGGTTAGGGTTAGGAGTTAGGGTTAGGGTTAGAGGGTTAGGGTTAGGGTTAGAGGGTTAGGTTTAGAGGGTTAGGGTTAGGGTTAGAGGGTTAGGATGAGGGTTCAGGTTAGGGTTAGAGGGTTAGGGTTGGGGTTAGGGTTAGAAATAGGGTTAGAGGGTTAGGGTTAGATTTTAGGGTAAGGGGTTAGGGGTAAGGGGTTAGGGTTAGATAGGGATCGCTTTAGGGTTGGATAGGGTTAGGGTTTAGGGTTAGGGTCCGGTTTAGAGGGTTAGGGTAAGAGGGTTGGGGTTAGGGTTTGAGCGTTAAGATTAGGGTTAGATGGTTATGGTTAGGTTTAGGGATAGAAGGTTAGAGGGCTAGGGTTAGGATTAGAGTTAAGCTGAGGGATAGGTTTAGATGGTTAGGGTTAGAGTTAGGGTTAGGGGATAAGGTTAGGGTTAGAGGGTTAGGATTAGGGTTAGGGTGATAGGGTTAGGATAGGGTTAGGGTTAGTGTTAGGGTAAGGGGTAGGGTTAGGGTTAGAGGGTTAGGGTTAGATGGTTAGGGTTAGGGTTAGGGTAAGGGTAATGGTTAGGGTTAGAGGGTAAGGGTTAGAGGGTTAGGGTTTGATACATAGGGTTAGGGTTATGGTTAGGGGGTTAAGGTTAGGGGGTTAGGTATAGTGTTAAGGTTAGCTTTGAGGGTTAGGGTTAGGTTTAGGGGTTAGGGTAAGGGTTAAAGGCTTAGGGTTAGGGGTAGGGCTAGGGTTAGGGTTAGGGTTAGGTTTAGGGGTTAGGGTTAGGGTTAGGAGTTAGGGTTAGGAGTTAGGGTTAGGATTAGAGGGTTAGGGTTAGAGGGTTAGGGGTTAGGGTTAGGGTTAGAGGGTTAGGGTTAGAAGGGTTAGGGTTAGAATTTAGGGTAAGGGGTTAGGGGTAAGGGGTTATGGTTAGATAGGGATAGCTTTAGGGTTGGATAGTGTTAGGGTTTAGGGTTAGAGGGTTAGAGGGTTAGGGTTAGATGGTAAGGGTAAGGGTAAGGGTTAGGGTTAGAGGGTAAGGGTTAGAGGGTTAGGGTTTGTTACATAGGGTTAGGGTTATGGTTAGGGGGTTACGGTTGGGGGTTAGGTATAGGGTTAGGGTTAGCGTTTGAGGGTTAGGGGTAAGGTTAGGGTTAGGGGTTAGGGTCAGGGTTAGAGGCTTAAGGTTAGGGGTAGGGGTTTTGTTAGGGTTAGGTTTAGGGGTTAGGGTTTAGGGTTAGGAGTTCCGTTTAGGAGTTAGGGTTAGGGTTAGAGGGTTAGGGGTTAGGGTTAGGGTTAGAGGGTTAGGGTTAGGGATAGGGTTAGAGGGTTAAGGTTAGAATTTAGGGTAAGGGATTAGGGCTAAGGGGTTAGGGTTAGACAGGGAAAGCTTTAGGGTTGGATAGGGTTAGTGTTTAGGGTTAGGGTCCAGTTTAGAGAGTTAGGGTTAGAGGGTTGGGGTTAGGGTTTCAGGGTTAAGATTAGGGTTAGAGGGTTAAGGTTAGGGTTAGGTTTAGGTTTAGGGATAGAAGTTTGGAGGGTTAGGGTTAGGGTTAGGATTAGAGTTAAGGTGAGGGTTAGAGTTAGATGGTTAATGTTAGGAAATAGGGTTAGGGTTAGGGTTTATGGGTTAGGGTTAGGGGTTAAGGTTAGAGTTAGGGCTAGGGTTAGAGGGTTAGGGTTTAGGTTTAGGGTTACAGTTTAGGGTTAGAGGGTTAGGGTTAGGGGTTAGGGCTAGGGTAAGGGTCAGGGTTAGAGGGTTAGGGTTAGAGTTAGAGGGTTATGGTTAGGGATAGGGTTAGGGTTATGGTTTACTGTTTTTCGTTAAGCTTAGGGTTAGGGGTTGGGGTTAGGGTTAAGGTTAGGGGTTAGGGTTAGGGTGAGGGTTCGGGTTAGGTTTAGGGTTAGGGTTAGGGCTAGGGCTAGGGTTAGAGGGTTAGGATTAGAGGGTTAGGGGTTAGGGTTAGGGTTGAGGATAGGGTTAGGGTTAGAGGGTTAGAGGGTTAGGGGTTAGGGTTAGGGTTAAGAGTTAGGGCTAGGGTTATGGTTAGAGGGTTAGGGTTAGAGGGTTAGGGTTAGGGTTAGAAGGTTATTGTTAGGGTTAGGGTTAGAGGGTTAGGATGAGGGTTCGGGTTAGGGTTAGAGGGTTAGGGTTACAGATAGGGTTAGAGGGTTAGGGTTAGAATTTAGGGTAAGGGGTTAGGGGTAAGGGGTTAGAGTTAGATAGGGTTAGCTTTAGGGTTGGATAGGGTTAGGGTTTAGGGTTAGGGTCCAGCTTAGAGGGTTAGGGTTAGAGGGTTGGGGTTAGGGTTTGAGGGTTAAGAGTAGGGTTAGAGGGTTAAGGTTAGGGTTAGGTTTAGGGATAGAAGGTTAGAGGGCGAGGGTTAGGGATAGGATTAGAGTTAAGCTGAGGTTTAGGTTTAGATGGTTAGGGTTAGGGGTTAGAGGGTTAGGGTTTAGGGTGAGGGTTATAGTTTAGGGCTAGGGTTAGGGTTAGAAGGTTAGGGATAGGGTTAGGGTTAGTATTAGGGTAAGGGTTAGGGTTAGGGTTTGGGTCAGGGTTAGGGTTAGAGGGTTAGGGTTAGCGGGTTAGGGTTAGGGTTAGTGTAAGGGTTAGGGTTAGGGTTAGAGGGTTAGGGTTAGGGTTAGGGTTAGGGTTAGATACAAAGGGTTAGGGTTAGGGTTACGGTTAGGGGGTTACGGTTAGGGGGTTAGGTTTAGGGTTAGGTTTAGGGTTAGGGTTAGAGGGTTAGGGTTAAGGGAAGGGTTAGGGGTTAGGGGTTAGGGGTTAGGGTTAGAGGGTTAGGGTTAGGGTTATGGTTAGAGGGTTAGGGTTAGAGGGTTAGGGTTAGGGTTAGATGGTTAGGGTTAGGGTTAGAGGGTTATGGTTAGGATTTAGGGTTTGGGTTAAGCTTAGGGTTAGGGGTTGGGGTTAGGATTAAGGTTAGGGTGAGGGTTAGGGTTTGGGCTAGGGTTAGAGGGTTAGGATTAGAGGGTTAGGGGTTAGGGTTGGGGTTGGGGTTAGGGTTAGGGTGAGGGTTAGGGTTAGGGTTAGAGGGTTAGGGTTAGAAGGTAAGTGTTAGAGTTAGAGGGTTAGGGTTAGAGTTTTAGGGTTAGGGTTGGGGATGGGGTTGGGGTAAGGGTTGGGGGTTATGGTGAGGGTTAGGGTAAGGGTTAGGATTAGGGGGTTAGGGTTAGGGTGTTAGGGTTAGATAGGGTTAGGGTTAGGGGTAGCGTTAGGGTTAGGGGAAGGGTTAGGGTTAGGGTTAGAGGGTTAGGGTTTAGATGTAAGGGTTAGGGTTAGAGAGTTAGGGGTAGGGGTAGGGGTAGGGTTAGGGTTAGGGTTAGAGGGTTAGGGTAATGGGTAGGGGTTGGGTTAGGGTTAGAGGGTTAGGGTTAGGGTTATGGTTAGAGGGTTAGGGTTAGAGGGTTAGGGTTAGATTGTTAGGGTTAGGGTTAGAGGGTTATGGTTAGGATTTAGGGTTTGGGTTAAGCTTAGGGTTAGGGGTTGGGGTTAGGATTAAGGTTAGGGGTTAGGGTGAGGGTTAGGGTTTGGGCTAGGGTTAGAGGGTTAGGATTAGAGGGTTAGGGGTTAGGGTTGGGGTTGGGGTTAGGGTTAGGGTGAGGGTTAGGGTTAGAGGGTTAGGGTTAGAAGGTAAGTGTTAGGGTTAGAGGGTTAGGGTTAGAGGTTTAGGGTTAGGGTTGGGGATGGGGTTGGGGTAAGGGTTTGGGGTTATGGTGAGGGTTAGGGTAAGGGTTAGGATTAGGGGGTTAGGGTTAGGGTGTTAGGGTTAGATAGGGTTAGGGTTAGGGGTAGCGTTAGGGTTAGGGGAAGGGTTAGGGTTAGGGTTAGAGGGTTAGGGTTTAGATGTAGGGGTTAGGGTTAGAGAGTTAGGGGTAGGGGTAGGGGTTGGGTTAGGGTTAGGGTTAGGGTTAGAGGGTTAGGGTAATGGGTAGGGGTTGGGTTAGGGTTAGAGGGTTATTGTTAGGGTTAGAGGGTTAGGATGAGGGTTTGGGTTAGGGTTAGAGGGTTGGGGTTAGGGTTAGAAATAGGGTTAGAGGGTTAGGGTTAGATTTTAGGGTAAGGGGTTAGGGGTAAGGGGTTAGGGTTAGATAGGGATCACTTTAGGGTTGGATAGGGTTAGGATTTAGGGTTAGGGTCCGGTTTAGAGGGTTAGGGTTAGAGGGTTGGGGTTAGGGTTTGAGGGTTAAGATTAGGGTTAGAGGGTTCAGGTTAGGTTTAGGGATAGAAGGTTAGAGGGCTAGGGTTCGGGTTAGGATTAGAGTTAAGCTGAGGGATAGGTTTAGATGGTTAGGGGTTAGGGTTAGGGGATAAGGTTAGGGTTAGAGGGTTAGGATTAGGGTTAGGGTGATAGGGTTAGGTTAGGGTTAGGGTTAGTGTTAGGGTAAGGAGTAGGGTTAGGGTTAGGGTTAGGGTTAGAGGGTTAGGGTTAGAGGGTTAGGGTTAGATGGTTAAGGTTAGGGTTAGGGTCAGGGTAACGGTTAGGGTTAGAGGGTAAGGGTTAGAGGGTTAGGGTTAGGGTTTGATACATAGGGTTATGGTTAGGGGGTTAAGGTTAGGGGGTTAGGTATAGTGTTAAGGTTAGCGTTTGAGGGTTAGGTTTAGGGGCTAGGGTCAGGGTTAGAGGCTTAGGGTTAGGGTTAGGCGTAGGGTTAGGGTTAGGGTTAGGTTTAGGGGTTAGGGTTAGGGTTAGGAGTTAGGGTTAGGAGTTAGGGTTAGGATTAGAGGGTTAGGGTTAGAGGGTTAGGGGTTAAGGTTAGAGGGTTAGGGTTAGAAGGGTTAGGGTTAGAATTTAGGGTAAGGGGTTAGGGGTAAGGGGTTATGGTTAGATATGGATAGCTTTAGGGTTGGATAGTGTTAGGGTTTAGGGTTAGGGTTAGAGGGTTAGGGTTAGATGGTTAGGGTTAGGGTAAGGGTAAGGGTTATGGTTAGGGGGATACGGTTAGGGGGTTAGGTATAGGGTTAGGGTTAGCGTTTGAGGGTTAGGGGTAAGGTTAGGAATTAGGGTCAGGGTTAGAGGCTTAAGGTTAGGGGTAGGGGTAGGGTTAGGGTTAGGGCTAGGTTTAGGGGTTAGGGTTAGGAGTTACGTTTAGGAGTTAGGGTTAGAGGGTTAGGGTTAGAGGGTTAGGGGTTAGGTTTAGAGGGTTAGGGTTAGGGTTAGAAGGTTAGTATTAAGGTTCGAGTTAGAGGGTTAGGGTTAGGGATAGGGTTAGAAGGTTAGGGTTAGAATTTAGGGTAAGGGGTTAGGGATAAGGGGTTAGGGTTAGATAGGGAAAGCTTTAGGGTTGGATAGGGTTAGGGTTTAGGGTAAGGGTCCGGTTAGAGAGTTAGGGTTAGAGGGTTGGGGTTAGGGTTTCAGGTTTAAGATTAGGGTTAGAGGGTTAAGATTAGGGTTAGGTTTAGGTTTAGGTTTAGGGATAGAAGGTTGGAGGGCTAGGGTTAGGATTAGAGTTAAGGTGAGGGTTAGAGTTAGATTGTTAGGGTTAGGAAATAGGGTTAGGGTTTAGGGGTTAGGGTTAGGGGTTAAGGTTAGGGTTCGGGCTAGGGTTAGAGGGTTAGGGTTTAGGGTTAGGGTTACAGTTTAGGGTTAGAGGGTTAGGGTTAGGGGTTAGGGTTAGGAGTTAGGGTTAGGGTTAGGGTTAGAAGGTTAGGGTTAGGGTTAGGGTTAGGGTTAGGGTTAGGGTTAGAGGGTTAGGGTTGGAGGGTTAGGGTTAGAGGGTTAGGGTTTGAGGGTAAGGGTTAGGGTTTAGGGTTAGGGTCCAGCTTAGAGGGTTAGGGTTAGAGGGTTGGGGTTAGGGTTTGAGGGTTAAGATTAGGGTTAGAGGGTTAAGGTTAGGGTTAGGTTTAGGGATAGAAGGTTAGAGGGCTAGGGTTAGGGTAAGGATTAGCGTTAAGCTGAGGGTTAGATTTAGATGGTTAGGGTTATGGGTTAGGGTTAGAGGGTTAGGGTTAGGGTAAGGGTTAGGGTTAGGGTTAGAGGATTAGGCTTAGATGGTTAGGGTTAGGGTTAGAGGGTTAGGATTAGGGTTTGGCTTAGGGTTAGAGGGTTAGGGATAGGGTTAGAGGGTTAGGGTTAGAATTTAGGGTAAGGGGTTAGGGGTAAGGGGTTAGGGTTAGATAGGGATAGATTTTAGGTTGGATAGGGTTAGGGTTTAGGGTTAGGGTCCGGTTTAAAGGGTTAGGGTTAGAGGGTTGGGGTTAGGGTTTGAAGGTTAAGATTAGGGTTAGATGATGAAGGTTAGGGTTAGCTTTAGGGATAGAGGGTTAGGGTTAGGATTAGAGTTAGGATAACTGTTAGGGTTAGATGGTTAGGGGTTAGGGTTAGAATTTAGTTTTAGTGGGTGAGGGGGTTAGGGGTTTGGGGTTTGGGTGGGGTTAGGTTTAGGGTTAGGGATAGGGTTAGGGTTAGGTTAAGGGTTAGGGGTTAGAATTTAGGGTTAGGGTTGGGGTTTGGGTTGGTTTCAGGGATAGGGTTAGGGTGTTAGGGTTAGGGTTAGGGTTAGGCTTAGGGCTAGGGTTAGGGTAAGGGTTAGGGTTGGGTTAGGGTTAAAGGGTTAGGGTTAGGGTTAGGGGAATAGGGTTAGTGTTAGAGTGTTAGGGTTATAGTTGGGGTTAGGGGGTTAGGGTTAGAGTTATGGTTAGGGGTTAGGGTTACGGTTTAGGGTTTTGGGTTAAGGTTAGGGATAGGGGGTTGGGGTTATTGTTGGGGTTAGGGTTAGGGTTAGGGTGAGGGTTAGGGTTAGAGGGTTAGGGTTAGGGTTAGTTTCAGGGGGTTAGGGTTAGAGGGTTAGGGTTAGGGTTAGAGGGTTAGGGTTAGTTTTAGGGGGTTAGGGTTAGAGGGTTAGGGTTTAAGGGTAGGGTTAGGGTTAGATAAATAGGGTTAGGGTTTATGGTTAGGGTTGGGGTTTAGGGTTAGGGTTAGGGTTAGATAGCTAGGGTTAGGGTTAGGGGTTAGAGGTAGGGTTAGATAGATAGGGTTAGGGGTTAGGGTTAGATACGGGTTAGGGTCAGAGGGTTAGGGTTAGAGGGTTAGGGTTAGAGGGTTAGGAATAAGGTTACGGTTGGGGTTAGGGGTTAGGTTTAGGGTTAGGTTTGGGGTTAGGGTTAGAGGGTTAGGGTGAGGGTTATGGTTAGGGGGTTAGGGTTAGGGGGTTAGGGTTAGGGTTAGGGTTAGGGTAGGGTTAGGGTTAGGGGTTAGGGGTTAGGGTTAGATATGGGTTTGGGTTAGATACAGGTTATGGTTAAGGGGTTAGGGTTAGGGTTAGGGTTAGGGTTAGAGGTTAGGGTTAGGGTAATGGTTAGGGTTAGGTTAGGGTTAGGGTTAAGGTTAGGGTTAGGGTTAGAGGGTTAGGGTTGGAGGGTTAGGGTTAGATACATAGGGTTAGGGGGTTAGGGTTAGAGTTAGATACATAGGGTTAGGGTTAGGGTTAGGGTTAGGGGGTTAGGGTTAGAGGGTTAGTGTTATGGTTAGGTTTAGGGGCTAGGGGTTAGGAGTTAGGGGTTAGGGTTAGGGTTAGGGTTAGGGTTAGGGTTAGAGGGTTAGGGTTAGGGAGAGGGTTAGGGTTAGAGGGTTAGGGTTTGATGGTTATGGTTAGGGATCGGGTTAGAGGGTTAGGGTAAGAATTTAGGGTAAGGGGTTAGGGTTATATAGGGATAGTTTTAGGGTCTGATAGGGTTAGGGTTTAGGGTTAGGGTCCAGTTTAGAGGGTTAGGGTAAGAGGGTTGGGGTTAGGGTTTGAGGGTTAAGATTAGGGTTAGAGGGTTAAGGTTAGGGTTAGGTTTAGGAATAGAGGGTTAGAGGGCTAGGGTTAGAATTAGAGTTAAGGTGAGGGTTAGGGTTAGATGGTTAGGGTTAGGGAAAGGGTTAGGGTTAGAGGGTTAGGGTTAGGGTTAGGCACATAGTGTTAGGGTTATGGTTACGGTTAGGGGGTTACAGTTAGGGGGTTAGGTTTAGGGTTAGGGATAGGTTTAGGGTTAGGGTTAGAGGGTTAGGGGTAGGGGTAGGGTCTGGGGTTAGGGGATAGGGTTAGGGTTAGAGGGTTAGGGTTTGAGGGTAAGGGTTAGGGTTTAGGGTTAGGGTCCAGCTTAGAGGGTTAGGGTTAGAGGGTTGGGGTTAGGGTTTGAGGGTTAAGATTAGGGTTATAGGGTTAAGGTTAGGGTTAGGTTTAGGGATAGAAGGTTAGAGGGCTAGGGTTAGGGTAAGGATTAGAGTAAAGCTGAGGGTTAGGTTTAGATGGTTAGGGTTATGGGTTAGGGTTAGAGGGTTAGGGTTTAAAGTGAGGGTTACGGTTTAGGGCTAGCGTTAGGGTTAGAGCGTTAGGGTTAGGGATAGAGTTAGGGTTAGAGGGTTAGGGTTAGAGGGTTAGGGTTAGGGTAAGGTTTAGGGTTAGGGTTAGAGGTTTAGGGTTAGGGTTAGAGGGTTAGGGTTAGATACATAGGGTTAGGGTTACGGTTAGGGGGTTACAGTTAGGGGGTTAGGTTTAGGGTTAGGTTTAGGGTTCGGTTTAGGGTTAGGGTTAGAGGGTTAGGGTTAAGGGTAGGGTTAGGGGTTAGGGTTAGAGGGTTAGGGTTTGGGGGCTAGGGTTAGGGTTAGAGGGTTAGGGGGTTAGGGTTAGGGTTAGATGGTTATGGTTAGGGATAGGGTTAGGGTTAGGGTTTAGGGTTTTTGGTTAAGCTTAGGGTTAGGGGTTGGGGTTAGGGTTAAGGTTAGGGGTTAGGGTTAGGGTGAGGGTTAGGGTTAGGGCTAGGGTTAGAGGGTTAGGATTAGAGTGTTAGGGGTTAGGGTTAGGGTTGGGGTTAGGGTTAGGGTTAGAGGGTTAGGGTTAGGGCTAGGGTTAGGGTTAAGAGTTTGGGCTAGGGTTAGGGTTAGATGGTTAGGGTTAGAGGGTTAGGGTTAGGATTAGAGTTAGGATGACTGTTAGGGTTAGATGGTTAGGGGTTAGGGTTAGAATTTAGTTTTAGTGGGTTAGGGGGTTAGGGGTTTGGGTGGGGTTAGGTTTAGGGTTAGGGATAGGGTTAGGGTTAGGTTAACCACTTTACTACCGCTTACGGTAATAGTACTGCGGCAGTGTGGCTCGTTCCCGTCCAGTCACGTAGTATTAACGTGACTGGACTCCTCCCCTTCTGGGCGGCGCTTGCGCGCCGCCGGAGGCTCGCTCCCGCTGTTTTCATTCACAGCGGGAGTCGGGCCAGGGGAGGAGCAGCGGCGATCGCCGCTGCTCTTACCCGATCGTCGGGGATCGAGTCTGGAGATCCGCCCGCTGTGTGTAAACACAGCGGGCGGATCTCCATAGTGACAGGGAGTGACAGATCGGACTGTTCAGCATAGCTGGACATCCGATCTGTCCATGAATCACATAGTCCCCTCCCCCCCTACACGTCAGTAAGCACCAGGCATACATTAACCCCTCCCTCTCCAATAAAATTAACCCCTTCCCTGCCAGTGTCATTTTTACAGTAACAGTGCATATATATAGCACTGATTACTGCAGTAATGTCACTGGTACCCCCAAAAGTGTCAAAAATGTCAGTCAAGGGTCCGATCTGTCCGCCGCAATGTCGCAGTCCCGCAAAAAAAATCGCAGATCGCCGCCATTACGCGTTAAAAAAAAAACACCAAAAATGACAGAAATCTTTCCCTTTGTTAGTAAACGCAATAACTTTTGCGCAAACCAATCAAAATACGCTTATTGCGATTTTTTTTACCAAACATATGTAGCATAAAACAAATTGGCAAAAAACTTTTAAAAAAATTGGTTTTTACATCTTTTTTGGGGGGAATTTCATATAAAAAAATGTGAAAAATATTGTTATTTTTTCAAAATAAACGCTCTTTTTTTGTTTATAGCGCAAAAAGTAAAAATCGCACAGGTGATCAAATACCACCAAAAGAAAGCTCTGTTTGTGGGAGAAAAAGGACGTAAATTTCGTTTGGGTACGGCGTTGCACGACCGCGCAATTGTCAGTTGAAGTCGCACAGCGCCGAATCGCAAAAAGTGGCCTGGACGGAAGACAGCAAAATCCTCCGGTTGTAAAGTGGTTAAGGGTTAGGGGTTAGAATTTAGGGTTAGGGTGGGGGTTTGGGTTGGTTTCAGGGATAGGGTTAGGGTGTTAGGGTTAGGGTTAGGCTTAGAGCTAGGGTTAGGGTAAGGGTTAGGGTTAGGGTTGGGTTAGGGTTAGAGGGTTAGGGGGTTAGGGTTAGTGTTAGAGTGTTAGGGTTATAGTTGGGGTTAGGGTTAGGGGGTTAGGATTAGAGTTATGGGTAGGGGTTAGGGTTACGGTTTAGGGTTAGGGTTTAGGGTTAAGGTTAGGATTAGGTTTAGGGATAGAAGGTTAGAGGGCTAGGGTTAGGGTAAGGATTAGAGTTAAGCTGAGGGTTAGGTTTAGATGGTTAGGGTTATGGGTTAGGGTTAGAGAGTTAGGGTTAGGGTTTAAAGTGAGGGTTACGGTTTAGGGCTAGGGTTAGGGTTAGAGGGTTAGGGTTAGAGGGTAGGGTTAGGGTTAGAGGGTTACGGTTTAGGGCTAGGGTTAGGGTTAGAGGGTTAGGGTTAGAGTTTGGGTTAGAGGGTTAGGGTTAGGGAAAGGGTTAGGGTTAGAGGGTTAGGGTTAAATACATAGTGTTAGGGTTACGGTTAGGGGGTTACAGTTAGGGGGTTAGGTTTAGGGTTAGGTTTAGGATTAGGGTTAGAGGGTTAGGGGTAGGGGTAGGATTAGGGTTTAGGGGATAGGGCTAGGGTTAGAGGGTTAGGGTTTGAGGGTAAGGGTTAGGGTTTAGGGTTAGGGTCCAGCTTAGAGGGTTAGGGTTAGAGGGTTGGGGTTGGGGTTTGAGGGTTATGATTAGGGTTAGAGGGTTAAGGTTAGAGTTAGGTTTAGGGATAGAAGGTTAGAGGGCTAGGGTTAGGGTAAGGATTAGAGTCAAGCTGAGGGTTAGGTTTAGATGGTTAGGGTTATGGGTTAGGGATAGAGGGTTAGGGTTAGGGTTTAAAGTGAGGGTTACGGTTTAGGGCTAGGGTTAGGGTTAGGGTTAGAGGGTTAGGGTTAGAGGGTTAGGGTTAGGGTAAGGGTTAGGGTTAGAATTAGAGGGTTAGGGTTAGAGGGTTAGGGTTAGGGTTAGATACATAGGGTTAGGGTTACGGTTAGGGGGTTTCAGTTAGGGGGTTCGTTTTAGGGTTAGGTTTAGGGTTAGGGTTAGAGGATTAGGGGTAGGGGTAGGGGTTAAGGGTTAGGGTTAGAGGGTTAGGGTTTGAGGGTTAGGGTTAGGGTTATGGTTAAAGGGTTAGGGTTAGAGGGTTAGGGTTAAAGGGTTAGGGTTAGAGGGTTAGGGTTAGAGGGTTATGGTTAGGGATAGGGTTTTTGGTTAGGGTTACGGTTTAGGGTTTGGGTTAATCTTAGGGTTAGGGGTTGGGGTTAGGGTTAAGGTTAGGGGTTAGTTTTAGGGTTAGGGTGAGGGTTAGGGTTAGGATTAGGGCTAGGGTTAGAGGGTTAGGATTAGAGGGTTAGGGTTAGGGGTTAGGGTTAGGGTTGGGGTTAGGGTTAGGGTTGGGGTTAGAGGGTTAGGGTTAAGGGTAGGGTTAGGGGTTAGGGTTAGGGTTAGAGGGTTAGGGTTTGAGGGTTAGGGTTAGGGTTATGGTCAGAGGGTTAGTGTTAGAGGGTTAGGGTTAGGGTTAGAGGGTTAGGGTTAGAGGGTTATGGTTAGGGTTTAGGGTTTGGGTTAAGCTTAGGGTTAGGGGTTGGGGTTAGGATTAAAGTTAGGGGTTAGGGTTAGGGTGAGGGTTAGGGTTAGGGCTAGGGTTAGAGGGTTAGAATTAGAGGGTTAGGGGTTAGGGTTGGGGTTGGGGTTAGGGTTAGGTTTAGAAGGTAAGGGTTAGGGTTAGAGGGTTAGGGTTAGAGGGTTAGGGTTAGGGTTGGGGATGGGGTTGGGGTAAGGGTTGGGGGTTATGGTGAGGGTTAGGGTAAGGGTTAGGATTAGGGGGTTAGGGGGTTAGGGTTAGGGTTAGATAGGGTTAGGGTTAGGGGAAGGGTTAGGGTTAGAGAGTTAGGGTTTAGATGTAAGGGTTAGGTTTAGGGTTAGAGAGTTAGGGGTAGGGTTTGGGGTAGGGTTAGGGTTAGGGTTAGAGGGTTAGTGTTTAGGGGTTAGGGTTAGAGGGTTAGGGTAATGGGTAGGGGTTTGGTTAGGGTTAGAGGGTTAGGGTTAGGGTTAGGGGTTAGGGGTTAGGGTTAGGAGTTAGGGTTAGGGTTAGAGGGTTAGGGTTAGGGTTAGAGGGTTAGGTTTAGAGGGTTAGGGTTAGGGTTAGAGGGTTAGGATGAGGGTTCAGGTTAGGGTTAGAGGGTTAGGGTTGGGGTTAGGGTTAGAAATAGGGTTAGAGGGTTAGGGTTAGATTTTAGGGTAAGGGGTTAAGGGTAAGGGGTTAGGGTTAGATAGGGATCGCTTTAGGGTTGGATAGGGTTAGGGTTTAGGGTTAGGGTCCGGTTTAGAGGGTTAGGGTAAGAGGGTTGGGGTTAGGGTTTGAGTGTTAAGATTAGGGTTAGATGGTTAAGGTTAGGTTTAGGGATAGAAGGTTAGAGGGCTGGGGTTAGGATTAGAGTTAAGCTGAGGGATAGGTTTAGATGGTTAGGGTTAGAGTTAGGGTTAGGGGATAAGGTTAGGGTTAGAGGGTTAGGATTAGGGTTAGGGTGATAGGGTTAGGATAGGGTTAGGGTTAGTGTTAGGGTAAGGGGTAGGGGTTAGGGTTAGAGGGTTAGGGTTAGATGGTTAGGGTTAGGGTTAGGGTAAGGGTAATGGTTAGGGTTAGAGGGTAAGGGTTAGAGGGTTAGGGTTTGATACATAGGGTTAGGGTTATGGTTAGGGGGTTAAGGTTAGGGGGTTAGGTATAGTGTTAAGGTTAGCTTTGAGGGTTAGGGTTAGGTTTAGGGGTTAGGGTAAGGGTTAAAGGCTTAGGGTTAGGGGTAGGGCTAGGGTTAGGGTTAGGGTTAGGTTTAGGGGTTAGGGTTAGGGTTAGGAGTTAGGGTTAGGAGTTAGGGTTAGGATTAGAGGGTTAGGGTTAGAGGGTTAGGGATTAGGGTTAGGGTTAGAGGGTTAGGGTTAGGGTTAGGGTTAGAAGGGTTAGGGTTAGAATTTAGGGTAAGGGGTTAGGGGTAAGGGGTTATGGTTAGATAGGGATAGCTTTAGGGTTGGATAGTGTTAGGGTTTAGGGTTAGAGGGTTAGAGGGTTAGGGTTAGATGGTAAGGGTAAGGGTAAGAGTTAGGGTTAGAGGGTAAGGGTTAGAGGGTTAGGGTTTGTTACATAGGGTTAGGGTTATGGTTAGGGGGTTACGGTTGGGGGTTAGGTATAGGGTTAGGGTTAGCGTTTAAGGGTTAGGGGTAAGGTTAGGGTTAGGGGTTAGGGTCAGGGTTAGAGGCTTACGGTTAGGGGTAGGGGTTTTGTTAGGGTTAGGTTTAGGGGTTAGGGTTTAGGGTTAGGAGTTCCGTTTAGGAGTTAGGGTTAGGGTTAGAGGGTTAGGGGTTAGGGTTAGGGTTAGAGGGTTAGGGTTAGGGATAGGGTTAGAGGGTTAAGGTTAGAATTTAGGGTAAGGGGTTAGGGCTAAGGGGTTAGGGTTAGACAGGGAAAGCTTTAGGGTTGGATAGGGTTAGTGTTTAGGGTTAGGGTCCAGTTTAGAGAGTTAGGGTTAGAGGGTTGGGGTTAGGGTTTCAGGGTTAAGATTAGGGTTAGAGGGTTAAGGTTAGGGTTAGGTTTAGGTTTAGGGATAGAAGGTTGGAGGGTTAGGGTTAGGGTTAGGATTAGAGTTAAGGTGAGGGTTAGAGTTAGATGGTTAAGGTTAGGAAATAGGGTTAGGGTTAGGGTTTATGGGTTAGGGTTAGGGGTTAAGGTTAGAGTTAGGGCTAGGGTTAGAGGGTTAGGGTTTAGGTTTAGGGTTACAGTTTAGGGTTAGAGGGTTAGGGTTAGGGGTTAGGGCTAGGGTAAGGGTCAGGGTTAGAGGGTTAGGGTTAGAGGGTTAGGGTTAGAGTTAGAGGGTTATGGTTAGGGATAGGGTTAGGGTTAGGGTTATGGTTTACTGTTTTTCGTTAAGCTTAGGGTTAGGGGTTGGGGTTAGGGTTAAGGTTTAGGGTTAGGGTTCGGGTTCGGGTTAGGGTTAGGGTTAGGGTTAGGGTTAGGGCTAGGGCTAGGGTTAGAGGGTTAGGATTAGAGGGTTAGGGTTAGGGTTGAGGTTAGGGTTAGGGTTAGAGGGTTAGGGGTTAGGGTTAGGGTTAAGAGTTAGGGCTAGGGTTATGGTTAGAGGGTTAGGGTTAGAGGGTTAGGGTTAGAAGGTTAGGGTTAGGGTTAGAGGGCTAGGATGAGGGTTCGGGTTAGGGTTAGAGGGTTAGGGTTACAGATAGGGTTAGAGGGTTAGGGTTAGAATTTAGGGTAAGGGGTTAGGGGTAAGGGGTTAGAGTTAGATAGGGTTAGCTTTAGGGTTGGATAGGGTTAGGGTTTAGGGTTAGGGTCCAGCTTAGAGGGTTAGGGTTAGAGGGTTGGGGTTAGGGTTTGAGGGTTAAGAGTAGGGTTAGAGGGTTAAGGTTAGGGTTAGGTTTAGGGTTAGAAGGTTAGAGGGCTAGGGTTAGGGATAGGATTAGAGTTAAACTGAGGGTTAGGTTTAGATGGTTAGGGTTAGGGGTTAGAGGGTTAGGGTTTAGGGTGAGGGTTATAGTTTAGGGCTAGGGTTAGAAGGTTAGGGATAGGGTTAGGGTTAGGGTTAGTATTAGGGTAAGGGTTAGGGTTAGGGTTTGGGTCAGGGTTAGGGTTAGAGGGTTAGGGTTAGCGGGTTAGGGTTAGGGTTAGTGTAAGGGTTAGGGTTAGAGGGTTAGGGTTAGAGGGTTAGGGTTAGGGTTAGGGTTAGATACAAAGGGTTAGGGTTAGGGTTAGGGTTACGGTTAGGGGGTTACGGTTAGGGGGTTAGGTTTAGGGTTAGGTTTAGGGTTAGGGTTAGAGGGTTAGGGTTAAGGGTAGGGTTAGGGGTTAGGGGTTAGGGTTAGAGGGTTAGGGTTTGAGGGTTAGGGTTAGGGTTATGGTTAGAGGGTTAGGGTTAGAGGGTTAGGGTTAGATGGTTAGGGTTAGGGTTAGAGGGTTATGGTTAGGATTTAGGGTTTGGGTTAAGCTTAGGGTTAGGGGTTGGGGTTAGGATTAAGGTTAGGGGTTAGGGTGAGGGTTAGGGTTTGGGCTAGGGTTAGAGGGTTAGGATTAGAGGGTTAGGGGTTAGGGTTGGGGTTGGGGTTAGGGTTAGGGTGAGGGTTAGGGTTAGGGTTAGAGGGTTAGGGTTAGAAGGTAAGTGTTAGGGTTAGAGGGTTAGGGTTAGAGTTTTAGGGTTAGGGTTGGGGATGGGGTTGGGGTAAGGGTTGGGGGTTATGGTGAGGGTTAGGGTAAGGGTTAGGATTAGGGGGTTAGGGTTAGGGTGTTAGGGTTAGATAGGGTTAGGGTTAGGGGTAGCGTTAGGGTTAGGGGAAGGGTTAGGGTTAGGGTTAGAGGGTTAGGGTTTAGATGTAAGGGTTAGGGTTAGAGAGTTAGGGGTAGGGGTAGGGGTAGGGTTAGGGTTAGGGTTAGAGGGTTAGGGTAATGGGTAGGGGTTGGGTTAGGGTTAGAGGGTTAGGGTTAGGGTTATGGTTAGAGGGTTAGGGTTAGAGGGTTAGGGTTAGATTGTTAGGGTTAGGGTTAGAGGGTTATGGTTAGGATTTAGGGTTTGGGTTAAGCTTAGGGTTAGGGGTTGGGGTTAGGATTAAGGTTAGGGGTTAGGGTGAGGGTTAGGGTTTGGGCTAGGGTTAGAGGGTTAGGATTAGAGGGTTAGGGGTTAGGGTTGGGGTTGGGGTTAGGGTTAGGGTGAGGGTGAGGGTTAGGGTTAGAGGGTTAGGGTTAGAAGGTAAGTGTTAGGGTTAGAGGGTTAGGGTTAGAGGTTTAGGGTTAGGGTTGGGGATGGGGTTGGGGTAAGGGTTTGGGGTTATGGTGAGGGTTAGGGTAAGGGTTAGGATTAGGGGGTTAGGGTGTTAGGGTTAGATAGGGTTAGGGTTAGGGGTAGCGTTAGGGTTAGGGGAAGGGTTAGGGTTAGAGGGTTAGGGTTTAGATGTAGGGGTTAGGGTTAGAGAGTTAGGGGTAGGGGTAGGGGTTGGGTTAGGGTTAGGGTTAGAGGGTTAGGGTAATGGGTAGGGGTTGGGTTAGGGTTAGAGGGTTATTGTTAGGGTTAGAGGGTTAGGATGAGGGTTTGGGTTAGGGTTAGAGGGTTGGGGTTAGGGTTAGAAATAGGGTTAGAGGGTTAGGGTTAGATTTTAGGGTAAGGGGTTAGGGGTAAGGGGTTAGGGCTAGATAGGGATCACTTTAGGGTTGGATAGGGTTAGGATTTAGGGTTAGGGTCCGGTTTAGAGGGTTAGGGTTAGAGGGTTGGGGTTAGGGTTTGAGGGTTAAGATTAGGGTTAGAGGGTTCAGGTTAGGTTTAGGGATAGAAGGTTAGAGGGCTAGGGTTCGGGTTAGGATTAGAGTTAAGCTGAGGGATAGGTTTAGATGGTTAGGGGTTAGGGTTAGGGGATAAGGTTAGGGTTAGAGGGTTAGGATTAGGGTTAGGGTGATAGGGTTAGGTTAGGGTTAGGGTTAGTGTTAGGGTAAGGAGTAGGGTTAGGGTTAGGGTTAGGGTTAGAGGGTTAGGGTTAGAGGGTTAGGGTTATATGGTTAAGGTTAGGGTTAGGGTCAGGGTAACGGTTAGGGTTAGAGGGTAAGGGTTAGAGGGTTAGGGTTAGGGTTTGATACATAGGGTTATGGTTAGGGGGTTAAGGTTAGGGGGTTAGGTATAGTGTTAAGGTTAGCATTTGAGGGTTAGGTTTAGGGGCTAGGGTCAGGGTTAGAGGCTTAGGGTTAGGGTTAGGCGTAGGGTTAGGGTTAGGGATAGGTTTAGGGGTTAGGGTTAGGGTTAGGGTTAGGGGTTAGGGTTAGGGTTAGGAGTTAGGGTTAGGAGTTAGGGTTAGGATTAGAGGGTTAGGGTTAGAGGGTTAGGGGTTAAGGTTAGAGGGTTAGGGTTAGAAGGGTTAGGGTTAGAATTTAGGGTAAGGGGTTAGGGGTAAGGGGTTATGGTTAGATATGGATAGCTTTAGGGTTGGATAGTGTTAGGGTTTAGGGTTAGGGTTAGAGGGTTAGGGTTAGATGGTTAGGGTTAGGGTAAGGGTAAGGGTTATGGTCAGGGATAGGCACGGACCAAGGGTGTGGCGGACATTTTCCAAAGTACAGACCTTAGTGAAGGACACCACAGTACATTTCAAATTAAAACCATCAAAAAAAACCTCTGGCCTAGTTCTACAAGTACAAATAAGTTTAAAATAACATTTATATAAAGATTGCTTGTGGTATACTGTTATAAAATGTTTAAAAGATCTTCAAAATTCAAACAGGGTCCCCATCAATCCCCCTTTAGAGCAGGCCAGGGTCCCTATCGATCCCACATTAGAGCAGGATCCCCATATATCCCCCTTTAGAGCAGGCCAGGGCCCCCATAGATCTCCCTTTAGAGCAGGCCAGGGTCCCCATAAATCCCCCTTTAGAGCAGGGTCCCCCATAGATTCCCTTTAGAGCAGGCCAGCGTCCCCATAGATCCCCCTTTCCGATAGGGATCCCCATAGATCCCCCTTTAGAGCAGGGTCCCCATGGATCCTCATTTAGAGAAGGGTCCCCATAGAATCTATGGGGACCCTTCTCTAAAAGGGGAACTATGGGGACCCTTCTCTAAAGGGGGATCTATGGGGACCCTGCTCTAAAGGGGGATCTATGGGGACCCTGCTCTAAAAAGGGATCCATGGGGACCCTGCTCTCAAGGGGGATCTATGGGGACCCTAACCCTGCACTAAAGGGGATCTAGAGAAACTGAGCTCTAAAGGGGGATCTATGGGGACTATGCTCTAAAGGGGGATCTATGGCATAGATCCCTTTTAGAGCAGGGTAACCATAGATCCCCTTTTAAAGCAGGACAGCATCCCTAAAGATCCCCCTTTACTAGAGCAGGTCCCCTCATAGATCCCCCTTCAGAGCAGGCCATATAGGGTCTTCTATAGATCCCCCTTTAGAGCAGACAAGGCAGGGTTCCCTATAGATCTCCTTTAATGATCTGATTTTATATTCTGGACTCGCTGTTTATAGGAGGACATATACAGTGCAGAACTAATGAAGAGTTGACTTACTAACATCTCTCATGGGCGGGCTGGAGCATGCTGTGCACTGCTGCTGAGACTGGCGGCGGGCATGGCAGGCACGGGCAGCAGGTTGGAGGAGGATTACTCGCAGCTGAGCAGCGCAGGCACGAGTGTCTTCTTGATCTTGTCAGCGCTGGGGGCTGGCCAGCGGGAGGCGGGACTATCTGCAGGGAGCGGCGGGCGGTGACTCCAGCCGGCGAGGCAGTGAGCACATAAATGATCATCTCAGATCTGGGTGCAAAAAATTCAATGATGGCGGGGCAGCGTGGCGGACCCAGCAAGGACCGCTCACGGACACCGGTGTCCGTGAGCGGACACCTTGCCGACCCCTGGTTATGGTTAGGGGGATACGGTTAGGGGGTTAGGTATAGGGTTAGGGTTAGCGTTTGAGGGTTAGGGGTAAGGTTAGGAATTAGGGTCAGGGTTAGAGGCTTAAGGTTAGGGGTAGGGGTAGGGTTAGGGTTAGGTTTAGGGGTTAGGGTTAGGAGTTACGTTTAGGAGTTAGGGTTAGAGGGTTAGGGTTAGAGGGTTAGAGGGTTAGGGGTTAGGTTTAGAGGGTTAGGGTTAGGGTTAGAAGGTTAGTATTAAGGTTCGAGTTAGAGGGTTAGGGTTAGGGATAGGGTTAGAAGGTTAGGGTTAGAATTTAGGGTAAGGGGTTAGGGATAAGGGGTTAGGGTTAGATAGGGAAAGCTTTAGGGTTGGATAGGGTTAGGGTTTAGGGTAAGGGTCCGGTTAGAGAGTTAGGGTTAGAGGGTTGGGGTTAGGGTTTCAGGTTTAAGATTAGGGTTAGAGGGTTAAGATTAGGGTTAGGTTTAGGTTTAGGTTTAGGGATAGAAGGTTGGAGGGCTAGGGTTAGGATTAGAGTTAAGGTGAGGGTTAGAGTTAGATTGTTAGGGTTAGGAAATAGGGTTAGGGTTTAGGGGTTAGGGTTAGGGGTTAAGGTTAGGGTTAGGGCTAGGGTTAGAGGGTTAGGGTTTAGGGTTAGGGTTACAGTTTAGGGTTAGAGGGTTAGGGGTTAGGGTTAGGAGTTAGGGTTAGGGTTAGGGTTAGAAGGTTAGGGTTAGAGGGTTAGGTTTAGAGGGTTAGCGTTAGGGTTAGAGGGTTAGGATGAGGGTTTGGGTTAGGGTTAGAGGGTAGGGGTTAGGGTTAGAAATAGGGTTAGAGGGTTAGGGTTAGATTTTAGGGTAAGGGGTTAGGGGTAAGGGGTTAGGGTTAGATAGGGATCACTTTAGGGTTGGATAGGGTTAGGATTTAGGGTTAGGGTCCGGTTTAGAGGGTTAGGGTTAGAGGGTTGGGGTTAGGGTTTGAGGGTTAAGATTAGGGTTAGAGGGTTCAGGTTAGGTTTAGGGATAGAAGGTTAGAGGGCTAGGGTTCGGGTTAGGATTAGAGTTAAGCTGAGGGATAGGTTTAGATGGTTAGGGTTAGGGGTTAGGGTTAGGGGATAAGGTTAGGGTTAGAGGGTTAGGATTAGGGTTAGGGTGATAGGGTTAGGGTTAGTGTTATGGTAAGGAGTAGGGTTAGGGTTAGGGTTAGAGGGTTAGGGTTAGAGAATTAGGGTTAGATGGTTAAGGTTAGGGTTAGGGTCAGGGTAACGGTTAGGATTAGAGGGTAAGGGTTAGAGGGTTAGGGTTAGGGTTTGATACATAGGGTTATGGTTAGGGGGTTAAGGTTAGGGGGTTAGGTATAGTGTTAAGGTTAGCGTTTGAGGGTTAGGTTTAGGGGTTAGGGTCAGGGTTAGAGGCTTAGGGTTAGGGTTAGGCGTAGGGTTAGGGTTAGGTTTAGGGGTTAGGGTTAGGGGTTAGGGTTAGGGTTAGGAGTTAGGGTTAGGAGTTAGGGTTAGGATTAGAGGGTTAGGGTTAGAGGGTTAGGGGTTAAGGTTAGAGGGTTAGGGTTAGAAGGGTTAGGGTTAGAATTTAGGGTAAGGGGTTAGGGGTAAGGGGTTATGGTTAGATATGGATAGCTTTAGGGTTGGATAGTGTTAGGGTTTAGGGTTAGGGTTAGAGGGTTAGGGTTAGATGGTTAGGGTTAGGGTAAGGGTAATTGTTATTGTTAGGGGGATATGGTTAGGGGGTTAGGTATAGGGTTAGGGTTAGCGTTTGAGGGTTAGGGGTAAGGTTAGGGGTTAGGGTCAGGGTTAGAGGCTTAAGGTTAGGGGTAGGGGTAGGGTTAGGGTTAGGGTTAGGTTTAGGGGTTAGGATTAGGGGTTAGGAGTTACGTTTAGGAGTTAGGGTTAGAGGGTTAGGGTTAGAGGGTTAGGGGTCAGGGTTAGGTTTAGAGGGTTAGGGTTAGGGTTAGAAGGTTAGTATTAAGGTTCGGGTTAGAGGGTTAGGGATAGGGTTAGAGGGTTAGGGTTAGAATTTAGGGTAATGGGTTAGGGATAAGGGGTTAGGGTTAGATAGGGAAAGCTTTAGGGTTGGATAGGGTTAGGGTTTAGGGTTAGGGTCCGGTTAGAGAGTTAGGGTTAGAGGGTTGGGGTTAGGGTTTCAGGTTTAAGATTAGGGTTAGAGGGTTAAGATTAGGGTTAGGTTTAGGTTTAGGGATAGAAGGTTGGAGGGCTAGGGTTAGGATTAGAGTTAAGGTGAGGGTTAGAGTTAGATTGTTAGGGTTAGGAAATAGGGTTAGGGTTTAGGGGTTAGGGTTAGGGGTTAAGGTTAGGGTTAGGGCTAGGGTTAGAGGGTTAGGGTTTAGGGTTAGGGTTACAGTTTAGGGTAAGAGGGTTAGGGTTAGGGGTTAGGGTTAGGGTTAGGGTTAGGGTAAGGGTTAGGGTTAGGGTTAGAGGGTTAGGGTTAGAGGGTTAGGGTTTGAGGGTTAGGGTTAGAGGGTTAGGGTTAGGGTTAGATACATAGGGTTAGGGGGTTAGGGGGTTAGTGGGTTAGGGGTTAGGGTTAGAGGGTTAGGGTTAGGGTTAGTGTTAGGGATTAAGGTTAGGGTTAGA
This sequence comes from Pelophylax lessonae, assembly GCF_965119305.1. Classification (NCBI taxonomy): domain Eukaryota; kingdom Metazoa; phylum Chordata; class Amphibia; order Anura; family Ranidae; genus Pelophylax; species Pelophylax lessonae. The sequence continues at coordinate 234,815 of NW_028120087.1, read as the reverse complement.
GGGTTGGGTTAGGGTTTAGGGTTAGGTTTACGGTTTAGGGTTAGGGTTAGGGGGTTAGGGATAGGGGTTAGGGTAAGGGTTAGGGTTAGAGGGTTAGAAGATTAGGCTTAGAGGGTTAGGGTTAGAGGGTTAGGGTTAGAGGGTTAGGGTTAGAGGGTTAGGGTTAGATACATAGGGTTAGGGTTAGGGGGTTAGGGGTAGGGGTTAGGATTAGGGTTAGAGGGTTAAGGTTAGGGTTAGTGGTTAGTGTTAGGGGTTAAGGTTAGGGTTAGAGGGTTTGGGTTAGGGTTAGGGTTTAGGGTTAGGGTTACGGTTTAGGGTTAAAGTTAGGGTTAGGGTTAGTGTTAGAAGGTTAGGGATTAGGGTAAGGGTTAGGGTTAGGGTTAGAGGGTTAGGGTTAGAGGATTAGGCTTATAGGGTTAGGGTTAGAGGGTTAGGTTTAGGGTTTGGGTTAGGGTTAGAGGGTTAGGGATAGGGTTAGAGGGTTAGGGTTAGAATTTAGGGTAAGGGGTTAGGGGTAAGGGGTTAGGGTTAGATAGGGATAGCTTTAGGGTTGGATAGGGTTAGGGTTTAGGGTTAGTGTGTGGTTTAAAGGGTTAGGGTTAGAGGGTTGGGGTTAGGGTTTGAAGGTTAAGATTAGGGTTAGATGGTGCAGGTTAGGGTTAGGGTTAGATGGGGATAGCTTTAGGGTTGGATAGGGTTAGGGTTTAGGGTTAGGGTTAGAGGGTTAGAGGGTTAGGGTTAGATGGTTAGGGTTAGGGTAAGGGTAAGGGTTAGAGGGTAAGGTTTAGAGGGTTAGGGTTAGGATTTGATACATAGGGTTAGGGTTATGGTTAGGGGGTTACGGTTAGGGGGTTAGGTATAGGGTTAGGGTTAGCGTTTGAGGGTTAGGGGTAAGGTTAGGGGTTAGGGTCAGGGTTAGAGGCTTAAGGTTAGGGTTAGGGGTAGGGGTAGGGTGAGGGTTAGGGTTAGAGGTTAGGGTTTGGAGTTACGGTTAGGAGTTAGTGTTAGGGTTAGAGGGTTAGGGTTAGAGGTTTAGGGGTTAGGGTTAGGGTTAGAGGGTTAGGGTTAGAAGGTTAGGATTAAGGTTCGGGTTAGAGGGTTAGGGTTAGGGATAGGGTTAGAGGGTTAGGGTTAGAATTTAGGGTAAGGGGTTAGGGGTAAAGGGTTAGGGTTAGATAGAGATAGCTTTAGGGTTGGATAGGGTTAGGGTTTAGGGTTAGGGTTAGAGGGTTAGGGTTAGATGGTTAGGGTTAGGGTAAGGGTAAGGGTTATGGTTAGGGGGATACGGTTAGGGGGTTAGGTATAGGGTTAGGGTTAGCGTTTGAGGGTTAGGGGTAAGGTTAGGAATTAGGGTCAGGGTTAGAGGCTTAAGGTTAGGGGTAGGGGTAGGGTTACGGTTAGGGTTAGGTTTAGGGGTTAGGATTAGGGGTTAGGGTTAGGAGTTACGTTTAGGAGTTAGGGTTAGAGGGTTAGGGTTAGAGGGTTAGGGGTTAGGGTTAGGTTTAGAGGGTTAGGGTTAGGGTTAGAAGGTTAGTATTAAGGTTCGAGTTAGAGGGTTAGGGTTAGGGATAGGGTTAGAAGGTTAGGGTTAGAATTTAGGGTAAGGGGGTTAGGGATAAGGGGTTAGGGTTAGATAGGGAAAGCTTTAGGGTTGGATAGGGTTAGGGTTTAGGGTAAGGGTCCGGTTAGAGAGTTAGGGTTAGAGGGTTGGGGTTAGGGTTTCAGGTTTAAGATTAGGGTTAGAGGGTTAAGATTAGGGTTAGGTTTAGGTTTAGGGATAGAAGGTTGGAGGGCTAGGGTTAGGATTAGAGTTAAGGTGAGGGTTAGAGTTAGATTGTTAGGGTTAGGAAATAGGGTTAGGGTTTAGGGGTTAGGGTTAGGGGTTAAGGTTAGGGTTAGGGCTAGGGTTAGAGGGTTAGGGTTTAGGGTTAGGGTTACAGTTTAGGGTTAGAGGGTTAGGGTTAGGGGTTAGGGTTAGGAGTTAGGGTTAGGGTTAGGGTTAGAAGGTTAGGGTTAGAGGGTTAGGTTTAGAGGGTTAGCGTTAGGGTTAGAGGGTTAGGATGAGGGTTTGGGTTAGGGTTAGAGGGTTGGGGTTAGGGTTAGAAATAGGGTTAGAGGGTTAGGGTTAGATTTTAGGGTAAGGGGTTAGGGGTAAGGGGTTAGGGTTAGATAGGGATCACTTTAGGGTTGGATAGGGTTAGGATTTAGGGTTAGGGTCCGGTTTAGAGGGTTAGGGTTAGAGGGTTGGGGTTAGGGTTTGAGGGTTAAGATTAGGGTTAGAGGGTTCAGGTTAGGTTTAGGGATAGAAGGTTAGAGGGCTAGGGTTCGGGTTAGGATTAGAGTTAAGCTGAGGGATAGGTTTAGATGGTTAGGGTTAGGGGTTAGGGTTAGGGGATAAGGTTAGGGTTAGAGGGTTAGGATTAGGGTTAGGGTTATAGGGTTAGGGTTAGGGTTAGTGTTATGGTAAGGAGTAGGGTTAGGGTTAGGGTTAGAGGGTTAGGGTTAGAGGGTTAGGGTTAGATGGTTAAGGTTAGGGTTAGGGTCAGGGTAACGGTTAGGATTAGAGGGTAAGGGTTAGAGGGTTAGGGTTTGATACATAGGGTTATGGTTAGGGGGTTAAGGTTAGGGGGTTAGGTATAGTGTTAAGGTTAGCGTTTGAGGGTTAGGTTTAGGGGTTAGGGTCAGGGTTAGAGGCTTAGGGTTAGGGTTAGGCGTAGGGTTAAGGTTAGGTTTAGGGGTTAGGGTTAGGGGTTAGGGTTAGGGTTAGGAGTTAGGGTTAGGAGTTAGGGTTAGGATTAGAGGGTTAGGGTTAGAGGGTTAGGGGTTAAGGTTAGAGGGTTAGGGTTAGAAGGGTTAGGGTTAGAATTTAGGGTAAGGGGTTAGGGGTAAGGGGTTATGGTTAGATATGGATAGCTTTAGGGTTGGATAGTGTTAGGGTTTAGGGTTAGGGTTAGAGAGTTAGCTTTAGATGGTTAGGGTTAGGGTAAGGGTAAGGGTTATTGTTAGGGGGATATGGTTAGGGGGTTAGGTATAGGGTTAGGGTTAGCGTTTGAGGGTTAGGGGTAAGGTTAGGGGTTAGGGTCAGGGTTAGAGGCTTAAGGTTAGGGGTAGGGGTAGGGTTAGGGTCAGGTTTAGGGGTTAGGATTAGGGGTTAGGGTTAGGAGTTACGTTTAGGAGTTAGGGTTAGAGGGTTAGGGTTAGAGGGTTAGGGGTCAGGGTTAGGTTTAGAGGGTTAGGGTTAGGGTTAGAAGGTTAGTATTAAGGCTCGGGTTAGAGGGTTAGGGATAGGGTTAGAGGGTTAGAATTTAGGGTAAGGGGTTAGGGATAAGGGGTTAGGGTTAGATAGGGAAAGCTTTAGGGTTGGATAGGGTTAGGGTTTAGGGTAAGGGTCCGGTTAGAGAGTTAGGGTTAGAGGGTTGGGGTTAGGGTTTCAGGTTTAAGATTAGGGTTAGAGGGTTAAGATTAGGGTTTAGGTTTAGGTTTAGGGATAGAAGGTTGGAGGGCTAGGGTTAGGATTAGAGTTAAGGTGAGGGTTAGAGTTAGATTGTTAGGGTTAGGAAATAGGGTTAGGGTTTAGGGGTTAGGGTTAGGGGTTAAGGTTAGGGTTAGGGCTAGGGTTAGAGGGTTAGGGTTTAGGGTTAGGGTTACAGTTTAGGGTTAGAGGGTTAGGGGTTAGGGTTAGGGTTAGGGTTAGGGTAAGGGTTAGGGTTAGGGTTAGGGTTAGAGGGTTAGGGTTAGAGGGTTAGGGTTTGAGGGTTAGGGTTAGAGGGTTAGGGTTAGGGTTAGATACATAGGGTTAGGGTTAGGGGGTTAGGGGGTTAGTGGGTTAGGGGTTAGGGTTAGAGGGTTAGGGTTAGTGTTAGGGGTTAAGGTTAGGGTTAGAGGGTTTGGGTTAGGGTTTAGGGTTAGGTTTACGGTTTAGGGTTAGGGTTAGGGGGTTAGGGATAGGGGTTAGGGTAAGGGTTAGTGTTAGAGGGTTAGGGTTAGAGGATAAGGCTTAGAGGGTTAGGGTTAGAGGGTTAGGGTTAGAGGGTTAGGGTTAGATACATAGGGTTAGGGTTAGGGGGTTAGGGGTAGGGGTTAGGATTAGGGTTAGAGGGTTAGGGTTAGGGTTAGTGGTTAGTGTTAGGGGTTAAGGTTAGGGTTAGAGGGTTTGGGTTAGGGTTAGGGTTTAGGGTTAGGGTTACGGTTTAGGGTTAAAGTTAGGGTTAGGGTTAGTGTTAGAAGGTTAGGGATTAGGGTAAGGGTTAGGGTTAGGGTTAGGGTTAGAGGGTTAGGGTTAGAGGATTAGGCTTATAGGGTTAGGGTTAGAGGGTTAGGTGTAGGGTTTGGGTTAGGGTTAGAGGGTTAGGGTTAGAATTTAGGGTAAGGGGTTAGGGGTAAGGGGTTAGGGTTAGATAGGGATAGCTTTAGGGTTGGATAGGGTTAGGGTTTAGGGTTAGGGTGTGGTTTAAAGGGTTAGGTTTAGAGGGTTGGGGTTAGGGTTTGAAGGTTAAGATTAGGGTTAGATGGTGAAGGTTAGGGTTAGGGTTAGATAGGGATAGCTTTAGGGTTGGATAGGGTTAGGGTTTAGGGTTAGGGTTAGAGGGTTAGAGGGTTAGGGTTAGATGGTTAGGGTTAGGGTAAGGGTTAGAGGGTAAGGTTTAGAGGGTTAGGGTTAGGATTTGATACATAGGGTTAGGGTTATGGTTAGGGGGTTACGGTTAGGGGGTTAGGTATAGGGTTAGGGTTAGCGTTTGAGGGTTAGGGGTAAGGTTAGGGGTTAGGGTCAGGGTTAGAGGCTTAAGGTTAGGGTTAGGGGTAGGGGTAGGGTGAGGGTTAGGGTTAGGGGTTAGGGTTTGGAGTTACGGTTAGGAGTTAGTGTTAGGGTTAGAGGGTTAGGGTTAGAGGTTTAGGGGTTAGGGTTAGGGTTAGAGGGTTAGGGTTAGAAGGTGAGGATTAAGGTTCGGGTTAGAGGGTTAGGGTTAGGGATAGGGTTAGAGGGTTAGGGTTAGAATTTAGGGTAAGGGGTTAGGGGTAAAGGGTTAGGGTTAGATAGAGATAGCTTTAGGGTTGGATAGGGTTAGGGTTTAGGGTAAGGGTCCGGTTTAGAGAGTTAGGGTTAGAGGGTTGGGGTTAGGGTTTCAGGGTTAAGATTAGGGTTAGAGGGTTAGGGTTAGGTTTAGGTTTAGGGATAGAAGGTTGGAGGGCTAGGGTTAGGATTAGAGTTAAGGTGAGGGTTAGGGTTAGATGGTTAGGGTTAGGAAATAGGGTTAGGGTTAGGGTTTAGGGGTTAGGGGTTAAGGTTAGTTTTAGGGCTAGGGTTAGAGGGTTAGGGTTTAGGGTTACAGTTTAGGGTTAGGGTTAGAGGGTTAGGGGTTAGGGTAAGGGTTAGGGTTAGGGTTAGAGGGTTAGAGGGTTAGGGTTTGAGGTTTAGGGTTAGAGGGTTAGGGTTAGATACATAGGGTTAGGGTTAGGGGGTTAGGGGTTAGGGTTAGAGGGTTAGGGTTAGTGTTAGGGGTTAAGGTTAGGGTTAGAGGGTTTGGGTTAGGGTTTAGGGTTAGGTTTACGGTTTAGGGTTAGGGTTAGGGTTGGGGTTAGAGTGTTAGGGTTAGGGGTTAGGGTAAGGATTAGGGTTATAGGGTTAGGGTTAGAGGATTAGGCTTGGAGGGTTAGGGTTAGAGGGTTAGGGTTAGAGGGTTAGGGTTAGATACATAGGGTTAGGGTTAGGGGTTAGGATTAGGGTTAGAGGGTTAGGGTTAGGGGTTAGTGTTAGGGGTTAAGGCTAGGGTAAGAGGGTTTGGGTTAGGGTTAGGGTTTAGGGTTAGGGTTACGATTTAGGGTTAAGGTTAGGGTTAGGGTTAGTGTTAGAGGGTTAGGGGTTAGGGTTAGGGTAAGGGTAAGGGTTAGGGTTAGGGTTAGAGGATTAGGCTTAGAGGGTTAGGGTTAGAGGGTTAGGGTTAGGGTTAGGGTAAGGGTTAGGGTTAGGGTTAGAGGGTTAGGGATAAGGTTAGAGGGTTAGGGTTAGAATTTAGTGTAAGGGGTTAGGGGTAAGGGGTTAGGGTGTGGTTTAAAGGGTTAGGGTTAGAGGGTTGGGGTTAGGGTTTGAAGGTTAAGATTAGGGTTAGATGGTGAAGGTTAGGGTTAGCTTTAGGGATAGAGGGTTAGAGGGTTATGGTTAGGATTAGAGTTAGGATGAATGTTAGGGTTAGATGGTTAGGGTTAGAATTTAGTTTTAGTGGGTTAGGGGGTTAGGGGTTTGGGATGGGTTAGGTTTAGGGTTAGGGCTAGGGTTAGGGTAAGGGTTAGGGTTAGGGTTGGGTTAGGGTTAGGGTTAGAGGGTTAGGGTTAGGGTTAGGGGGTTAGGGTTAGTATTAGAGTGTTAGGGTTATAGTTGGGATTAGGGGGTTAGGGTTAGAGTTATGGTTAGGGGTTAGGGTTACAGTTTAGGGTTAGGGTTTAGGGTTAAGGTTAGGGTTAGGGGGTTGGGGTTATTGTTGGGGATGGGGTTAGGGTGAGGGTTAGGGTTAGAGGGTTAGGGTTAGTTTTAGGGGGTTAGGGTTAGAGGGTTAGGGTTTAAGGGTAGGGTTAGGGTTAGGGTTAGATAAATAGGGTTAAGGTTTATGGTTAGGGTTTAGGGTTAGGGGTTAGGGTTAGGGTTAGATAGCTAGGGTTAGGGTTAGGGGTTAGAGGTAGGGTTAGGGTTAGATAGACAGGGTTAGGGGTTAGGGTTAGATACGTTTTAGGGTTAGGGTCAGAGGGTTAGGGTTAGAGGGTTAGGGTTAGAGGGTTAGGAATAAGGTTAGGGTTGGGGTTGGGGTTGGGGTTAGAGGTTAGGTTTAGGGTTAGGTTTGGGGTTAGGGTTAGAGGGTTAGGGTGAGGGTTAGGGTTAGGGTAAGGGTTAGGGTTATGGTTAGGGGGTTAGGGGGTTAGGGGGTTAGGGTAGGGTTAGGGTTAGGGGTTAGGGGTTATGGTTAGGATTAGATATGGGTTAGGGTTAGATACGGGTTAGGGGGTTAGGGGGTTAGGGTTCGGGGGTTAGGGTTAGGGTTAGAGGGTTAGGGTTAGGGGTTAGGGTTAGGGTTAGGGTAAGGGTAAGGGTTAGGGTTAAGGTTAGGGTTAGGGTTAGAGGGTTAGGGTTAGGGTTAGGGTTAGGGTTAGGGTTAGATACATAGGGTTAGGGGGTTAGGGTTAGGGTTAGATACATAGGGTTAGGGATAGGGTTAGGGGGTTAGGGTTAGAGGGTTAGGGTTAGGTTTAGGGGTTAGGGGTTAGGAGTTAGGGGTTAGGGTTAGGGGTTAGGGTTAGGGTTTGAGGGTTAGGGTTAGAGGGTTAGGGTTAGGGAGAGGGTTAGGGTTAGAGGGATAGGGTTAGATGGTTATGGTTTGGGATCGGGTTAGAGGGTTAGGGTTAGAATTTAGGGTAAGGGGTTAGGGTTATATAGGGATAGCTTTAGGGTAGGATAGGGTTAGGGTTTAGGGTTGGGGTCCGGTTTAGAGGGTTAGGGTAAGAGGGTTGGGGTTAGGGTTTGAGGGTTAAGATTAGGGTTAGAGGGTTAAGGTTAGGGTTAGGTTTATTGATAGAGGGTTGGAGGGCTAGGGTTAGGATTAGAGTTAAGGTGAAGGTTAGGGTTAGATGGTTAGGGTAAGGGGTTAGGGTTAGGGTTTAGGGTTAGGGTCCAGCTTAGAGGGTTAGGGTTAAAGGGTTGGGGTTAGGGTTTGAGGGTTAAGATTAGGGTTAGAGGGTTAAGGTTAGGGTTAGGTTTAGGGATAGAAGGTTAGAGGGCTAGGGTTAGGGTAAGGATTAGGGTTAAGCTGAGGGTTAGGTTTAGATGGTTACGGTTATGGGTTAGGTTTAGAGGGTTAGGGTTTAAAGTGAGGGTTATGGTTTAGGGCTAGGGTTAGGGTTAGAGGGTTAGGGTTAGAGTTTGGGTTAGAGGGTTAGAGTTAGGGTTAGATACATAGGGTTAGGGTTAGGGTTACGGTTAGGGGTTACAGTCAGGGGGTTAGGTTTAGGGTTAGGGCTAGGTTTAGGGTTAGTGTTAGGGGTAGGGTTAGGGGTTAGGGGTTAGGGTTAGAGGGTTAGGGTTTGAGGGTAAGGGTTAGGGTTTAGGGTTAGGGTCCAGCTTAGAGGGTTAGGGTTAGAAGGTTGGGGTTAGGGTTTGAGGGTTAAGATTAGGGTTAGAGGGTTAAGGTTAGGGTTAGGTTTAGGGATAGAAGGTTAGAGGGCTAGGGTTAGGGTAAGGATTAGAGTTAACCTGAGGGTTAGGTTTAGATCTTTAGGGTTAGAGGGTTAGGGTTAGGGTAAGGGTTAGAGTTTAAAGTGAGGGTTATGGTTTAGGGCTAGGGTTAGGGTAAGGGTTAGGGTTAGAATTAGAGGGTTAGGGTTAAAGGGTTAGGGTTAGATACATAAGGTTAGGGTTACGGTTAGGGGGTTATAGTTAGGGGGTTAGGTTTAGGGTTAGGTTTAGGGTTAGGGTTAGAGGGTTAGGGGTAGGGTTAGGGGTTAGGGTTAGAGGGTTAGGGTTTGAGGGTTAGGGTTAGGGTTATGGTTAAAGGGTTAGAGGGTTAGGGTTAAAGAGTTAGGGTTAGAGGGTTATGGTTAGGGATAGGGTTTGGGTTAGGGTTAGGATTAGGGCTAGGGTTTGGGATTTAGGTTAAGCTTAGGGTTAGGGGTTGCGGTTAGGGTTAAGGTTAGGGGTTAGGGTTAGGGTGAGGGTGAGGGTTAGGGTTAGGGTTAGGGCTAGGGTTAGAGGGTTAGGATTAGAGGGTTAGGGGTTAGGGTTAGGGTTGGGGTTATGGTTAAAGGGTTAGGGGTTAGGGTTAAGAGTTTGGGCTAGGGTTAGAGGGTTAGGGTTCGAGGGTTAGGGTTAGGGTTAGGGTTAGAGGGTTAGGGTCAGAGGGTTAGGGTTATGGTTAGAGGGTTAGGGTGAGGGTTCGGGTTAGGGTTAGAGGGTTAGGGTTAGGGATAGGGTTAGAGGGTTAGGGTTAGAATTTAGGGTAAGGGGTTAGGGGTAAGGGGTGAGGGTTAGATAGGGATAGCTTTAGGGTTTGATATTGTTAGGGTTTAGGGTTAGGGTCCAGCTTAGAGGGTTAGGGTTAGAGGGTTGGGGTTAGGGTTTGAGATTAGGGTTAGATGGTGAAGGTTAGGTTTAGGGACAGAAGGTTAGAGGGCTAGGGTTAGGGTTAGGATTAGAGTTAAGCTGAGGGTTAGGTTTAGATGGTTAGAGTTAGGGTTAAGGTTAGGGTTTAGGGTGAGGGTTATGGATTAGGGCTAGGGTTAGGGTTAGGGTTAGAGGGTTAGGGATAGGGTTAGTGTTAGGGTAAGGGTTAGGGTTACGGTCAGGGTTAGGGTTAGAGGGTTAGGGTTAGAGGGTTAGGGTTAGAGGGTTAGGGTTAGTTTAGGGGTTAGGGTTAGGGTTAGAGGGTTGGGTTAGGGTTAGATACATAGGGTTAGGGTTAGGGTTACGGTTAAGGGGTTAGAGGGTTAGGGTTAGAGGATTAGGGTTAGGGGTAGGGTTGAGGGTTAGGGGTTAGGGTTAGAGGGTTATGGTTAGGGTTAGAGTTAGGGGTAGTGTTAGGGTTAGGGGAAGGGTTAGAGGGTTAGGGTTTAGGGGTAAGGGTTAGGGTTAGAGGGTAAGGGTTAGGGTTAAGGGTAGGGTTAGGGTTAGGGTTAGAGGGTTTGGGTTAGGGTTTAGGGGGTTGGGTTAGGGTTTGGGTTAGAGGGTTAGGGTTATGGGTAGGCATTGGGTTAGGGTTAGAGGGTTAGGGGCTAGGGTTAGGGTTAGGAGTTAGGGTTAGGGTTAGAGGGTTAGGTTTAGAGGGTTAGGGTTAGGGTTAGAGGGTTAGGATGAGGGTTCGGGTTAGGATTAGAGGGTTAGGGTTGGGGTGAGGGTTAGGAATAGGGTTAGAGGGTTAGGGTTAGATTTTAGGGTAAGGGGTCAGGGGTAAGGGGTTAGGGTTAGATAGGGATAGCTTTTGGGTTGGATAGGGTTAGGGTTTAGGGTTAGGGTCCGGTTTAGAGGGTTAGGGTTAGAGAGTTGGGGTTAGAGTTTGAGGGTTAAGATTAGGGTTAGAGGGTTAATGTTAGGGTTAGGTTTAGGGATAGAAGGTTAGAGGGCTAGGGTTCGGGTTAGGATTAGAGTTAAGCTGAGGGATAGGTTTAGATGGTTAGGGTTAGGGGTTAGGGTTAGGGTTAGAGTTAGGGGATAAGGTTAGAGTTTAGAGGGTTAGGATTAGGGTTAGGGTTAGGGTGATAGGGTTAGGTTAGGGTTAGGGTTAGTGTTAGGGTAAGGGGTAGGTTTAGGGTTAGGGTTAGAGGGTTAGGGTTAGAGGGTTAGGGTTAGATGGTTAGGGTTATTGTAAGGGAAAGGGTTAGGGTTAGAGGGTAAGGGTTAGAGGGTTAGGGTTAGGGTTTGATACATAGGGTTAGGGTTATGGTTATGGGGTTAAGGTTAGGGGTTTAGGTATAGGGTTAGGGTTAGCATTTGAGGTTTAGGGGTAGGGTTAGGGGATAGGGTCAGGGTTAGAGGCTTAGGGTTAGGGGTAGGGTTAGGGTTAGGGTTAGGTTTAGGGGTTAGGGTTAGGGGTTAGGGTTAGGGTTAGGAGTTAGGGTTAGGATTAGGGTTCGGGTTAGATGGGTAGGGTTAGGGATAAGGTTAGAGGGTTAGGGTTAGAATTTAGGGTAAGGGGTTAGGGGTAAGGGGTTAGGGTTAGATAGGGATAGCTTTAGGGTTGGATAGGGTGAGGGTTTAGGGTTAGGGTTAGAGGGTTAGGGTTAGATGGTTAGGGTTAGGGTTAGGGTTAGGGTTATGGTTAGAGGGTTAGGGTTACGGTAAGGGTTAGGGTTAGAATTAGAGGGTTAGGGTTAAAGGATTAGGGTTAGGGTTAGGGTTAGATACATAGGGTTAGGGTTAGGGTTACGTTTAGGGGGTTATAGTTAGGGGGTTAGGTTTAGGGTTAGGTTCAGGGTTAGGGTTAGAGGGTTAGGGGTAGGGTTAGGGGTTAGGGTTAGAGGGTTAGGGTTAGGGTTAGGGTTAAAGAGTTAGGGTTAGAGGGTTAGGGTTAGGGTTAGAGGGTTATGGTTAGGGATAGGGTTTGGGTTAGGGTTAGGATGAGGGTTCGGGTTAGGGTTAGAGGGTTAGGGTTAGGTATAGGATTAGAATTTAGGGTAAGGGGTTAGGGGTAAGGGGTTAGGGTTAGATAGGGATAGCTTTAGGGTTGGATAGGGTTAGGGTTTAGGGTTAGGGTTCAGCTTAGAGGGTTAGGGTTAGAGGGTTGGGGTTAGGGTTTGAGGGTTAAGATTAGGGTTAGAGGGTTAAGGTTAGGGTTAGGTTTAGGGAGAGAAGGTTAGAGGGCTAGGGTTAGGGTTAGGATTAGAGTTAAGCTGAGGGTTAGGTTTAGATGGTTAGGGTTAGGGTTTAGGGTGAGGGTTATGGTTTAGGGCTAGGGTTAGGGTTTAGGGTGAGGGTTATGGTTTAGGGCTACGGTTAGGGTTAGGGTTAGAGGGTTAGGGATAGGGTTAGGGTTAGTGTTAGGGTTGGGGTTAGGGTTACGGTTAGGGTTAGGGTTAGAGGGTTAGGGTTAGTGTAAGGGTTATGGTTAGGGTTAGAGGGTTAGGGTTGGAGGGTTAGGGTTAGGGTTAGATACATAGGGTTAGGGTTAGGGTTACGGTTAAGGGGTTACGGTGTGGGGGTTAGAGGGTTAGGGTTAGAGAATTAGGGTTAGGGGTAGGTATAAGGGGTTAGGGGTTAGGGTTAGAGGGTTATGGTTAGGGTTAGTGTTAGAGTTAGGGGTAGTGTTAGGGTTAGGGGAAGGGGAAGGGTTAGGGTTAGGGTGTTAGGGTTAGGGTTAGGGTTTAGGGGTAAGGGTTAGGTTTAGGGTTAGAGGGTTAGGGTTAGGGTTAGGGTTAGGGGTAGGGTTAGGGTTAGGGTTAGAGGGTTAGGGTTAGGGTTAGGGGTTAGGGGTTAGGGTTAGGGTTAGGAGTTAGGGTAAGGGTTAGGGTTAGGGTAAGGGTTAGAGGGTTAGGTTTAGAGGGTTAGGATTAGAGGGTTAGGATGAGGATTCGGGTTAGGGTTAGAGGGTTAGGGTTTGGGTGCGGGTTAGGAATAGGGTTAGAGGGTTAGGATTTGATTTTAGGGTAAGGGGTTAGGGGTAAGGGGTTAGGGTTAGATAGGGATAGCTTTAGGGTTGGATAGGGTTAGGGTTTAGGGTCAGGGTCCGTTTTAGAGGGTTAGGGTTAGAGGGTTGGGGTTAGGGTTTGAGGGTTAAGATTAGGGTTAGAGGGTTAAGGTTAGGGTTAGGTTTAGGGATAGAAGGTTAGAGGGCTAGGGTTTGGGTTAGGATTAGAGTTAAGCTGAGGCATAGGTTTAGATGGTTAGGGTTAGGGGTTAGGGTTAGGGTTAGGGTTAGAGTTAGGGGATAAGGTTAGAGTTTAGAGGGTTAGGATTAGGGTTAGGGTGATAGGGTTAGGTTAGGGTTAGGGTTAGTGTTAGGGTAAGGGGTAGGGTTAGGGTTAGGGTTAGAGGGTTAGGGTTAGAGGGTTAGGGTTACATGGTTAGGGTTATTGTAAGGGAAAGGGTTAGGGTTAGAGGGTAAGGGTTAGAGGGCAAGGGTTCGGGTTAGGATTAGAGTTAAGCTGAGGGATAGGTTTAGATGGTTAGGGGTTAGGGTTAGGGTTAGAGTTAGGGGATAAGGTTAGAGTTTAGAGGGTTAGGATTAGGGTTAGGGTTAGGGTGATAGGGTTAGGTTAGGGTTAGTGTTAGGGTAAGGGGTAGGGTTAGGGTTAGGGTTAGAGGGTTAGGGTTAGAGGGTTAGGGTTAGATGGTTAGGGTTATTGTAAGGGAAAGGGTTAGGGTTAGAGGGTAAGGGTTAGAGGGTTAGGGTTAGGGTTTGATACATAGGGTTAGGGTTAGGGTTATGGTTATGGGGTTAAGGTTAGGGGGTTAGGTATAGGGTTAGGGTTAGCATTTGAGGGTTAGGGGTAGGGTTAGGGGATAGGGTCAGGGTTAGAGGCTTAGGGTTAGGGTTAAGGGTAGGGTTAGGGTTAGGGTTAGGTTTAGGGGTTAGGGTTAGGGGTTAGGGTTAGGGTTAGGAGTTAGGGTTAGGAGTTAGGGTTAGGGTTAGAGGGTTAGAGGGTTAGGGGTTAGGGTTAGGGTTAGAGGTTTAGGGTTAGGGTTTGGGTTAGAAGGTTAGGATTAGGGTTCGGGTTAGATGGGTAGGGTTAGGGATAAGGTTAGAGGGTTAGGGTTAGAATTTAGGGTAAGGAGTTAGGGGTAAGGGGTTAGGGTTAGATATGGATAGCTTTAGGGTTGGATAGGGTGAGGGTTTAGGGTTAGGGTTAGAGGGTTAGGGTTAGATGGTTAGGGTTAGGGTTAGGGTTATGGTTAGAGGGTTAGGGTTAGGGTAAGGGTTAGGGTTAGAATTAGAGGGTTAGGGTTAAAGGATTAGGGTTAGGGTTAGGGTTAGATACATAGGGTTAGGGTTAGGGTTACGGTTAGGGGGTTATAGTTAGGGGGTTAGGTTTAGGGTTAGGTTCAGGGTTAGGGTTAGAGGGTTAGGGTTAGGGGTATGGTTAGGGGTTAGGGGTTAGGGTTAGAGGGTTAGGGTTTGAGGGTTAGGGTTATGGTTAAAGGGTTAGGGTTAGAGGGTTAGGGTTAGGGTTAGGGTTAAAGAGTTAGGGTTAGAGGGTTAGGGTTAGGGTTAGAGGGTTATGGTTAGGGATAGGGTTTGGGTTAGGGTTAGGATGAGGGTTCATGTTAGGGTTAGAGGGTTAGGGTTAGGTATAGGGTTAGAATTTAGGGTAAGGGGTTAGGGGTAAGGGGTTAGGGTTAGATAGGGATAGCTTTAGGGTTGGATAGGGTTAGGGTTAAGGTTCAGCTTAGAGGGTTAGGGTTAGAGGGTTGGGGTTAGGGTTTGGAAGTTAAGATTAGGGTTAGAGGGTTAAGGTTAGGGTTAGGTTTAGGGATAGAAGGTTAGAGGGCTAGGGTTAGGGTTAGGATTAGAGTTAAGCTGAGGGTTAGGTTTAGATGGTTATGGTTAGGGTTTAGGGTGAGGGTTATGGTTTAGGGCTAGGGATAGGGTTTAGGGTGAGGGTTATGGTTAGGGTTAGAGGGTTAGGGATAGGGTTAGGGTTAGTGTTAGGGTTGGGATTAGGGTTACGGTTAGGGTTAGAGGGTTAGGGTTAGAGGGTTAGGGTTAGTGTAAGGGTTAGGGTTAGGGTTAGAGGGTTAGGGTTGGAGGGTTAGGGTTAGGGTTAGATACATAGGGTTAGGGTTAGGGTTACGGTTAGGGGGTTACGGTTTGGGGGTTAGAGGGTTAGGGTTAGAGAATTAGGGTTAGGGGTAGGGTTAGGGGTTAGGGCTTAGGGTTGGAGGGTTATGGTTAGGGTTAGTGTTAGAGTTAGGGGTAGTGTTAGGGTTAGGGTTAGAGTGTTAGGGTTAGGGTTAGGGTTTAGGGGTAAGGGTTAGGTTTAGGGTTAGAGGGTTAGGGTTAGGGTTAGGGATAGGGTTAGGGTTAGGGTTAGGGTTAGAGGGTTAGGGTTAGGGGTTAGGGTTAGGGTTAGGGTTAAGGTTAGGAGTTAGGGTAAGGGTTAGGGTTAGGGTAAGGGTTAGAGGGTTAGGTTTAGAGGGTTAGGGTTAGAGGGTTAGGATTCGGATTCGGGTTAGGGTTAGAGGGTTAGGGTTTGGGTGAGGGTTAGGAATAGGGTTAGAGGGTTAGGATTAGATTTTAGGGTAAGGGGTTCGGGGTAAGGGGTTAGGGTTAGATAGGGATAGCTTTAGGGTTGGATAGGGTTAGGGTTTAGGGTCAGGGTCCGTTTTAGAGGGTTAGGGTTAGAGGGTTGGGGTTAGGGTTTGAGGGTTAAGACTAGGGTTAGAGGGTTAAGGTTAGGGTTAGGGATAGAAGGTTAGAGGGCTAGGGTTCGGGTTAGGATTAGAGTTAAGCTGAGGCATAGGTTTAGATGGTTAAGGTTAGGGGTTAGGGTTAGGGTTAGAGTTAGAGTTAGGGTTGGGGGATTAGGTTAGGGTTAGAGGGTTAGGATTAGGGTTAGGGTTAGGGAGATAGGGTTAGGTTAGGGTTAGGGTTAGTGTTAGTGTTAGGGTAAGGGGTAGGGTTAGGGTTAGAGGGTTAGAGGGTTAGGGTTAGGGTTAGGGTTAGAGGGTTAGGGGTTAGTGTTAGGGTTAGAGGGTTAGGGTTAGGGTTAGAAGGTTAGGATTAGGGTTCGGATTAGATGGTTAGGGTTACGGATAGGGTTAGAGGGTTAGGGTTAGAATTTAGGGTAAGGGGTTAGGGGTAAGGGGTTAGGGTTAGATAGGGATAGCTTTAGGGTTGGATAGGGTTAGCGTTTAGGGTTAGGGTTAGAGGGTTAGGGTTAGATGGTAAGGGTTAGGGAAGGGTTAGAGGGTAAGGGTTAGAGGGTTAGGGTTTGATACATAGGGTTAGGGTTAGGGTTATGGTTAGGGGGTTACGGTTAGGGTTAGCGTTTGAGGGTTAGGGGTAGGGTTTGGGTTAGGGGTTAGGGTCAGGGTTAGAGGCTTAAGGTTAGGGTTAGGGGTAGGGTTAGGGATAGGGTTAGGGTTAGGTTTAGGGGTTATTGTTAGGGGTTAGGGTTAGGAGTTAGGGTTAGGAGTTAGGGTTAGGGTTAGGGTTAGAGGGTTAGGGTTAGAGGGTTAGGGGTTAGGGTTAGAGGGTTAGGGTCAGAAGGTTAGGATTTGGGTTTGGGTTAGAGGGTTAGGGTTAGGGATAGGGTTAGAGGGTTAGGGTTAGAATTTAGGGTAAGGAGTTAGGGGTAAGGGGTTAGAGTTAGATATGGATAGCTTTATGGTTGGATATAGTTAGGGTTTAGGGTTAGGGTCCGGTTTAGAGAGTTAGGTTTAGAGGGTTGGGGTTAGGGTTTGAGGGTTAAGACTAGGGTTAGAGGGTTAAGGTTAGGTTTAGGGATAGAAGGTTAGAGGGCTAGGGTTAGGGTTAGGATTAGCGTTAAGCTGAGGGTTAGGTTTAAATGATTAGGGTTAGGGTTTAGGGTGAGGGTTATGGTTTAGGGCTAGGGTTAGAGGGTTAGGGATAGGGTTAGGGTTAGTGTTAGTGTAGGGGTTAGGGTTACGGTCAGGGTTAGGGTTAGAGGGTTAGGGTTAGAGGGTTAGGGTTAGTGTAAGGGTTAGGGTAAGAGGATTAGGGTTAGAGGGTTAGGGTTAGAGGGTTAGGGTTAGGGTTAGATACATAGGGTTAGGGTTACGGTTAGGGGGTTACGGTTAGGGGGTTAGAGGGTTAGGGTTAGAGGATTACGGTTAGGGGTAGGGGTAGGGTTAGGGGTTAGGGTTAGAGGGTTATGGTTAGGGTTAGGGTTAGAGTTAGGGGTAGTGTTAGGGGAAGGGTTAGGGTTAGGGTTAGGGTTTAGGGGTAAGGATTAGGGTTAGAGGGTTAGGGTTAGGGGTAGGGTTAGGGTTAGGGTTGGAGGGTTTGGGTTAGGGTTTAGGGGTTAGGGTTAGAGGGTTAGGGTTAGGGGTTAGGGTTAGGGTTAGGAGTTAGGGTTAGGGTTAAGGTTAGGGTTAGAGGGTTAGGTTTAGAGGGTTAGGGTTAGGGTTAGAGGGTTAGGATGAGGGTTCGGGTTAGGGTTAGAGGGTTAGGGTTGGGGTGAGGGTTAGGAATAGGGTTAGAGGGTTAGGGTTAGATTTTAGAGTAAGGGGTTAGGGGTAAGGGGTTAGGGTTAGATAGGGATAGCTTTAGGGTTGGATAGGGTTAGGGTTTAGGGTTAGGGTCCGGTTTAGAGGGTTAGGGTTAGAGGGTTGGGGTTAGGGTTTGAGGGTTAAGATTAGGGTTAGAGGGATACGGTTAGGGTTAGGTTTAGGGATAGAAGGTTAGAGGGCTCGGGTTCAGGTTAGGATTAGAGTTAAGCTGAGGGATAGGTTTAGATGGTTAGGGTTAGGGGTTAGGGTTAGGGTTAGGGGATAAGGTTAGGGTTAGAGGGTTAGGATTAGGGTTAGGATTAGGGTAATAGGGTTAGGTTAGGGTTAGTGTTAGGGTAAGGGGTAGGGTTAGAGGGTTAGATGGTTAGGGTTAGGGTTAGGGTAAGGGTAAGGGTTAGGGTTAGAATGTAAGGGTTAGAGGGTTAGGGTTTGATACATAGGGTTAGGGTTAGGGTTATGGTTAGGGGGTTAAGGTAAGGGGTTATGTATAGGGGTAGGATTAGCGTTTGAGGGTTAGGGGTAGGGTTAGGGGTTAGGGGTTAGGGTCAGGGTTAGAGGCTTAGGGTTAGGGTTAGGGTTAGGGTTAGGGGTAGGGTTAGGGTTAGGGTTAGGTTTAGGGGTTAAGGTTAGGGGTTAGGGTTAGGGTTAGGAGTTAGGGTTAGGAGTTAGGGTTAGGGTTAGAGGGTTAGGGGTTAGGGTTAGGGTTAGAGGGTTAGGGTTAGGGTTAGAAGGTTAGGATTAGGGTTCGGGTTAGATGATTAGGGTTATGGATAGGGTTAGAGGATTAGGGTTAGAATTTAGGGTAAGGGGTTAGGGGTAAGGGGTTAGGGTTAGATAGGGATAGCTTTAGGGTTGGATAGGGTTAGGGTTTAGGGTTAGAGGGTTAGGGTTAGATGGTTAGGGTAAGGGTTAGGGTTAGAGGGTTAGAGGGTTAGGGTTAGGGTTTGATACATAGGGTTAGGGTTATGGTTAGGGGGTTACGGTTAGGGTTAGCGTTTGAGGGTTAGGGTTAGGGGTTAGGGGTTAGGGTCAGGGTTAGAGGCTTAAGGTTAGGGTTAGGGGTAGGGATAGGGTTAGGGTTAGGGTTAGGTTTAGAGGTTAGGGATAGGGGTTAGGGTTAGGGTTAGGAGTTAGGGTTAGGAGTTAGGGTTAGGGTTAGAGGGTTAGGGTTAGAGGGTTAGGGGTTAGGGTTAGGGTTAGAGGGTTAGGGTTAGAAGGTTAGGATTAGGGTTCGGGTTAGAGGGTTAGGGCTAGGGTTAGAGGGTTAGGGTTAGAATTTAGGGTAAGGGGTTGGGGGTAAGGGGTTATAGTTAGATATGGATAGCTTTAGGGTTGGATAGGGTTAGGGTTTAGGGTTAGGGTCCGGTTTAGAGAGTTAGGGTTAGAGGGTTTGGGGTTAGGGTTTCAGGGTTAAGATTAGGGTTAGAGGGTTAAGGTTAGGGTTAGGTTTAGGTTTAGGGATAGAAGATTGGAGGGCTAGGGTTAGGGTTAGGATTAGAGTTAAGGTGAGGGTTAGATGGTTAAGGTTAGGAAATAGGGTTAGAATTAGGGTTTAGGGGTTAGGATTAGGGGTTAAGGTTAGGGTTAGGGCTAGGGTTAGGGTTTAGGGTTAGGGTTACAGTTTAGGGTTAGAGGGTTAGGGTTAGGGGTTAGGGTAAGGGTTAGGGTTAGAGGGTTAGGGTTAGAGGGTTAGGTTTGAGAGTTAGGGTTAGAGGGTTAGGGTTAGATACATAGGGTTAGGGGGTTAGGGGTAGGGTTAATGGTTAGGGTTAGTGTTAGGGTTGGAGGGTTAGGGTTAGGGTTAATGTTAGGGGTTAAGGTTAGGGTTAGAGGGTTTGGGTTCAGGTTAGGGTTAGGTTTACGGTTTAGGGTTAGGGTTAGGGTTAGGGTTAGTGTTAGAGGGATAGGGGTTAGGGTAAGGGTTAGGGTTAGGGTTAGGGTTAGAGGGTTAGGGTTAGAGGATAAGGCTTAGAGGGTTAGGGTTAGAGGGTTAGGGCTAGATACATAGTGTTAGGGGGTTAGGGTTTGGGGTTAGAATTAGGGTTAGAGGGTTAGGGTTAGGGGTTAGTGTTAGGGGTTAAGGTTAGGGTTAGAGGGTTTGGGTTAGGGTTTAGGGTTAGGGTTACGGTTTAGGGTTAAGGTTAGGGTTAGTGTTAGAGGGTTAGGGGTTAGGGTTAGGGTAAGGGATAGGGTTTGGGTTAGGGTTAGAGGGTTAGGGTTAGAGGATTAGGCTTAGAGGGTTAGGGTTAGGGTTAGGGTTAGAGGGTTAGGGTTTGGGTTAGGGTTAGAGGGTTAGGGATAGGGTTAGAGGGTTAGAGTTAGAATTTAGGGTAAGGGGTTAGGGGTAAGGGGTTAGGGTTAGATAGGGATAGCTTTAGGGTTGGATAGGGTTAAGGTTTAGGGTTAGGGTCTGGTTTAAAGGGTTAGGGTTAGAGGGTAGTGTGACGAGACCAATCTTGCCCCATTGCATTGGAGGAGCCTGGTTGCCCGCCTGCTGCCTTTGGACTATGGACCGGGCTTTAAAAGACTTTGTTCCCCTATGTTTTAGCTGCTACGCTCCAAATTCCTTTAAAGAGGTTGTCACTATGTCTGCAAATTCAATGGGTATTAGCTGCAGATTGAGGGGGGGATTGCTTCCAGCAGCCCCCTCCTAAAGAATGTCTACTGATTAACTCAGTGCTTTTGTCTAAAATAGGACAGTATGTTAATAGAGTCTGAGACTATTGATAAGTATGTTAATGAGCTCACCTGGCTATAATTACACAGTCATTGTTCATGTGGTATTCTCAAAGTATATATAAGTGTGTGTTTCTTGCAATAAAAGAGAAGAGAGTTACTCTCGATCAAACCTCACTACAGAGCCTTGTCTCGTACTTGGGGGGGAATTATTGATGTGCTTCATGTATGGCGGATTGGAGTGGTCGATAGCTGTCCGGGTGTTTGGGAGTGGATTATCCTAGACGACTGTAACCCCTTTCATACTTTGGGGTGTCGTAACAATTGGTGGCAGTGGTGGGATCGATCCTACAGCCAGAAGGACAGCTACAGGGGACACCATTGCTCTGGATTTTACAATTGAGGGCAACGCATGTCCCAGTACAGCGACCCTGACAGCACCAGCATGGAACCAGCAGTGGAGTACAGATATTCTCTGAAAGAATATGACCGTATGATGTGGTTACGGATGAGCTTCTTCGGACCCAATCCACTGGAGAGATCCAAGCGGTTCGCGAAGAACTTAGTGTTCGGGACTCTGCTAGACAGGGCAGAGAGAGAGGGCCAGCTGGCATGTTGGGAGGAACTCCAGCGGCAGGTACAGTTAAGGGAAGAGGAGAACCCAGTCTCCATTCCCCAGCGGCAGCCTGATTTATTGGGAATTGGGAGCCCAGTCTCCATTCTCCAGCGGCAGGCTGAGTTACAGGGGGCAGAGACAGTCGGTCCTGTCGCCCAGCAGCAGATTGATTTGTTGGGAATTGGGAGCTCAGTCTCCATCCCACAGCAGCAGAGTGTCCTGCAGGAAACAGAGAGCCCAGTCTCCTTTCCTCAGCAACAGGACACTGTATTGGGAGCAGAGACAGTCGGTCTCCCTCCCCAGGGGCTGGAAGTATATTTGGGAGAGGAGCTTGTTACCCCCTCTCCCCATTGGCAGAGTGATATCCAGGGAATTGGGAGCGCAGTCTCCATCCCTCAGCGGCCGATTGACTTACAGGGGGCAGACACGGTTGGTCCTGTCCCCCAGCGGCAGATTGAGCTATTGGGAATTGGGAGCCCAGTCTCCATCCCACAGCAGCAGCTTAACATACCAGGGGGAGACAGTAAGCCCCCCAACAGTGCAGATGGGACCGTGGTCTCTGCACTCACAGCACAGGGGGTAGGGACAGTCGGTCCTGACCCCCAGCAACAGGGCTGTTTAGCCAAAGGGAAGACAGTCGGTCTTCTGCCACAGCAGCATGGTGGTGTATCTAAAGGGGAGACAGTCGGTCTCCCCCTCCAAAAAACCCATCTCCAACCAGGCTACTTCTGTGGTAGCGCTGGCACCAGGGCAGAGTACCGCTGGTCTCTGCCCACTCAGCAACCCACCAAGGCAGTCTGCCAGTCTCCCACACAGCCAAGGTGAGGCACCTGGACATGGACAAATTTCTCCTCTACCCAGGTGTAGTGACCATTTATTGTGGGTGGGCTGTACTGTGTTTTCTGCTTTGTGGGTGGGCTGCTGGACTAACGAGGGCACTGACCGGCAGGAGGTCAGGTACCCTGTTAGTCTTTTTGGAAAGGGGGAGAGATGTGACGAGACCAATCTTGCCCCATTGCATTGGAGGAGCCTGGTTGCCCGCCTGCGGCCTTTGGACTATGGACCGGGCTTTAAAAGACGTTGTTCCCCTATGTTTTAGCTGCTACGCTCCAAATTCCTTTAAAGAGGTTGTCACTATGTCTGCAAATTCAATGGGTATTAGCTGCAGATTGAGGGGGGGATTGCTTCCAGCAGCCCCCTCCTAAAGAATGTCTACTGATTAACTCAGTGCTTTTGTCTAAAATAGGACAGTATGTTAATAGAGTCTGAGACTATTGATAAGTATGTTAATGAGCTCACCTGGCTGTAATTACACAGTCATTGTTCATGTGGTATTCTCAAAGTATATATAAGTGTGTGTTTCTTGCAATAAAAGCCTTGTCTCGTACTTGGGGGGGAATTATTGATGTGCTTGGATTAGGGCTAGGGTTAGGGTTAGGGGGTTAGGGATAGGGTTAGTGTTAAGGTAAGGGTTAGGGTTACGGTCAGGGTTAGGGTTAGAGGGTTAGGGTTAGTTTAGGGGTTAGGGTTAGGGTTAGAGGGTTGGGTTAGGGTTAGATACATAGGGTTAGGGTTAGGGTTACGGTTAAGGGGTTAGAGGGTTAGGGTTAGAGGATTAGGGTTAGGGGTAGGGTTAGGGGTTTAGGGGTTAGGGGTTAGGGTTAGAGGGTTATGGTTAGGGTTAGAGTTAGGGGTAGTGTTAGGGTTAGGGGAAGGGTTAGAGGGTTAGGGTTTAGGGGTAAGGGTTAGGGTTAGAGGGTAAGGGTTAGGGTTAAGGGTAGCGTTAGGGTTAGGGTTAGAGGGTTTGGGTTAGGGTTTAGGGGGTAGGGTTAGGGTTTGGGTTAGAGGGTTAGGGTTATGGGTATGCATTGGGTTAGGGTTAGAGGGTTAGGGGCTAGGGTTAGGGTTAGGAGTTAGGGTTAGGGTTAGAGGGTTAGGTTTAGAGGGTTAGGGTTAGGGTTAGAGGGTTAGGATGAGGGTTCGGGTTAGGATTAGAGGGTTAGGGTTGGGGTGAGGGTTAGGAATAGGGTTAGAGGGTTAGGGTTAGATTTTAGGGTAAGGGGTCAGGGGTAAGGGGTTAGAGTTAGATAGGGATAGCTTTAGGGTTGGATAGGGTTAGGGTTTAGGGTTAGGGTCCGGTTTAGAGGGTTAGGGTTAGAGAGTTGGGGTATAGGGTTTGAGGGTTAAGATTAGGGTTAGAGGGTTAATGTTAGGGTTAGGTTTAGGGATAGAAGGTTAGAGGGCTAGGGTTCGGGTTAGGATTAGAGTTAAGCTGAGGGATAGGTTTAGATGGTTAGGGTTAGGGGTTAGGGTTAGAGTTAGGGGATAAGGTTAGAGTTTAGAGGGTTAGGATTAGGGTTAGGGTTAGGGTGATAGGGTTAGGTTAGGGTTAGGGTTAGTGTTAGGGTAAGGGGTAGGGTTAGGGTTAGGGTTAGAGGGTTAGGGTTAGAGGGTTAGGGTTAGATGGTTAGGGTTATTGTAAGGGAAAGGGTTAGGGTTAGAGGGTAAGGGTTAGAGGGTTAGGGTTAGGGTTTGATACATAGGGTTAGGGTTAGGGTTATGGTTATGGGGTTAAGGTTAGGGGTTTAGGTATAGGGTTAGGGTTAGCATTTGAGGGTTAGGGGTAGGGTTAGGGGATAGGGTCAGGGTTAGAGGCTTAGGGTTAGGGGTAGGGTTAGGGTTAGGGTTAGGTTTAGGGGTTAGGGTTAGGGGTTAGGAGTTAGGGTTAGGAGTTAGGGTTTGGGTTAGAAGGTTAGGATTAGGGTTCAGGTTAGATGGGTAGGGTTAGGGATAAGGTTAGAGGGTTAGGGTTAGAATTTAGGGTAAGGGGTTAGGGGTAAGGGGTTAGGGTTAGATAGGGATAGCTTTAGGGTTGGATAGGGTGAGGGTTTAGGTTTAGGGTTAGAGGGTTAGGGTTAGATGGTTAGGGTTAGGGTTAGGGTTAGGGTTATGGTTAGAGGGTTAGGGTTAGGGTAAGGGTTAGGGTTAGAATTAGAGGGTTAGGGTTAAAGGATTAGGGTTAGGGTTAGATACATAGGGTTAGGGTTAGGGTTACGTTTAGGGGGTTATAGTTAGGGGCTTAGGTTTAGGGTTAGGTTCAGGGTTAGGGTTAGAGGGTTAGGGTTAGGGGTAGGGTTAGGGGTTAGGGGTTAGGGTTAGAGGGTTAGGGTTTGAGGGTTAGGGTTATGGTTAAAGGGTTAGGGTTAGAGGGTTAGGGTTAGGGTTAGGGTTAAAGAGTTAGGGTTATAGGGTTAGGGTTAGGGTTAGAGGGTTATGGTTAGGGATAGGGTTTGGGTTAGGGTTAGGATGAGGGTTCGGGTTAGGGTTAGAGGGTTAGGGTTAGGTATAGGATTAGAATTTAGGGTAAGGGGTTAGGGGTAAGGGGTTAGGGCTAGATAGGGATAGCTTTAGGGTTGGATAGGGTTAGGGTTTAGGGTTAGGGTTCAGCTTAGAGGGTTAGGGTTAGAGGGTTGGGGTTAGGGTTTGAGGGTTAAGATTAGGGTTAGAGGGTTAAGGTTAGGGTTAGGTTTAGGGAGAGAAGGTTAGAGGGCTAGGGTTAGGGTTAGGATTAGAGTTAAGCTGAGGGTTAGGTTTAGATGGTTAGGGTTAGGGTTTAGGGTGAGGGTTATGGTTTAGGGCTAGGGTTAGGGTTTAGGGTGAGGGTTATGGTTTAGGGCTACGGTTAGGGTTAGGGTTAGAGGGTTAGGGATAGGGTTAGGGTTAGTGTTAGGGTTGGGGTTAGGGTTACGGTTAGGGTTAAGGTTAGAGGGTTAGGGTTAGAGGGTTAGAGTTAGGGTTAGTGTAAGGGTTAGGGTTAGGGTTAGAGGGTTAGGGTTGGAGGGTTAGGGTTAGGGTTAGATACATAGGGTTAGGGTTACGGTTAGGGGGTTACGGTGTGGGGGTTAGAGGGTTAGGGTTAGAGAATTAGGGTTAGGGGTAGGGTTAGGGGTTAGGGGTTAGGGTTAGAGGGTTATGGTTAGGGTTAGTGTTAGAGTTAGGGGTAGTGTTAGGGTTAGGGGAAGGGGAAGGGTTAGGGTTAGGGTGTTAGGGTTAGGGTTAGGGTTTAGGGGTAAGGGTTAGGTTTAGGGTTAGAGGGTTAGGGTTAGGGGTAGGGTTAGGGTTAGGGTTAGGGTTAGAGTTAGAGGGTTAGGGTTAGGGTTAGGGGTTAGGGTTAGGGTTAGGGTTAGGGTTAGGAGTTAGGGTAAGGGTTAGGGTTAGGGTAAGGGTTAGAGGGTTAGGTTTAGAGGGTTAGGATTAGAGGGTTAGGATGAGGATTCGGGTTAGGGTTAGAGGGTTAGGGTTTGGGTGAGGGTTAGGAATAGGGTTAGAGGGTTAGGATTTGATTTTAGGGTAAGGGGTTAGGGGTAAGGGGTTAGGGTTAGATAGGGATAGCTTTAGGGTTAGATAGGGTTAGGGTTTAGGGTCAGGGTCCGTTTTAGAGGGTTAGGGTTAGAGGGTTGGGGTTAGGGTTTGAGGGTTAAGATTAGGGTTAGAGGGTTAAGGTTAGGGTTAGGTTTAGGGATAGAAGGTTAGAGGGCTAGGGTTCGGGTTAGGATTAGAGTTAAGCTGAGGCATAGGTTTAGATGGTTAGGGTTAGGGGTTAGGGTTAGAGTTAGGGTTAGAGTTAGGGGATAAGGTTAGAGTTTAGAGGGTTAGGATTAGGGTTAGGGTTAGGGTTAGGGTTATGGGTAAGGGGTAGGGTTAGGGTTAGGGTTAGAGGGTTAGGGTTAGAGGGTTAGGGTTAGATGGTTAGGGTTATTGTAAGGGAAAGGGTTAGGGTTAGAGGGTAAGGGTTAGAGGGTTAGGGTTAGGGTTTGATACATAGGGTTAGGGTTAGGGTTATGGTTATGGGGTTAAGGTTAGGGGTTTAGGTATAGGGTTAGGGTTAGCATTTGAGGGTTAGGGGTAGGGTTAGGGGATAGGGTCAGGGTTAGAGGCTTAGGGTTAGGGGTAGGGTTAGGGTTAGGGTTAGGTTTAGGGGTTAGGGTTAGGGGTTAGGAGTTAGGGTTAGGAGTTAGGGTTAGGGTTAGAGGGTTAGGGTTAGAGGGTTAGGGGTTAGGGTTAGGGTTAGAGGGTTAGGGTTTGGGTTAGAAGGTTAGGATTAGGGTTCAGGTTAGATGGGTAGGGTTAGGGATAAGGTTAGAGGGTTAGGGTTAGAATTTAGGGTAAGGGGTTAGGGGTAAGGGGTTAGGGTTAGATAGGGATAGCTTTAGGGTTGGATAGGGTGAGGGTTTAGGGTTAGGGTTAGAGGGTTAGGGTTAGATGGTTAGGGTTAGGGTTAGGGTTATGGTTAGAGGGTTAGGGTTAGGGTAAGGGTTAGGGTTAGAATTAGAGGGTTAGGGTTAAAGGATTAGGGTTAGGGTTAGATACATAGGGTTAGGGTTAGGGTTACGTTTAGGGGGTTATAGTTAGGGGCTTAGGTTTAGGGTTAGGTTCAGGGTTAGGGTTAGAGGGTTAGGGTTAGGGGTAGGGTTAGGGGTTAGGGGTTAGGGTTAGAGGGTTAGGGTTTGAGGGTTAGGGTTATGGTTAAAGGGTTAGGGTTAGAGGGTTAGGGTTAGGGTTAAAGAGTTAGGGTTAGAGGGTTAGGGTTAGGGTTAGAGGGTTATGGTTAGGGATAGGGTTTGGGTTAGGGTTAGGATGAGGGTTCGGGTTAGGGTTAGAGGGTTAGGGTTAGGTATAGGATTAGAATTTAGGGTAAGGGGTTAGGGGTAAGGGGTTAGGGCTAGATAGGGATAGCTTTAGGGTTGGATAGGGTTAGGGTTTAGGGTTAGGGTTCAGCTTAGAGGGTTAGGGTTAGAGGGTTGGGGTTAGGGTTTGAGGGTTAAGATTAGGGTTAGAGGGTTAAGGTTAGGGTTAGGTTTAGGGAGAGAAGGTTAGAGGGCTAGGGTTAGGGTTAGGATTAGAGTTAAGCTGAGGGTTAGGTTTAGATGGTTAGGGTTAGGGTTTAGGGTGAGGGTTATGGTTTAGGGCTAGGGTTAGGGTTTAGGGTGAGGGTTATGGTTTAGGGCTACGGTTAGGGTTAGGGTTAGAGGGTTAGGGATAGGGTTAGGGTTAGTGTTAGGGTTGGGGTTAGGGTTACGGTTAGGGTTAAGGTTAGAGGGTTAGGGTTAGAGGGTTAGAGTTAGGGTTAGTGTAAGGGTTAGGGTTAGGGTTAGAGGGTTAGGGTTGGAGGGTTAGGGTTAGGGTTAGATACATAGGGTTAGGGTTACGGTTAGGGGGTTACGGTGTGGGGGTTAGAGGGTTAGGGTTAGAGAATTAGGGTTAGGGGTAGGGTTAGGGGTTAGGGGTTAGGGTTAGAGGGTTATGGTTAGGGTTAGTGTTAGAGTTAGGGGTAGTGTTAGGGTTAGGGGAAGGGGAAGGGTTAGGGTTAGGGTGTTAGGGTTAGGGTTAGGGTTTAGGGGTAAGGGTTAGGTTTAGGGTTAGAGGGTTAGGGTTAGGGTTAGGGTTAGGGTTAGAGGGTTAGGGTTAGGGTTAGGGGTTAGGGTTAGGGTTAGGGTTAGGGTTAGGAGTTAGGGTAAGGGTTAGGGTTAGGGTAAGGGTTAGAGGGTTAGGTTTAGAGGGTTAGGATTAGAGGGTTAGGATGAGGATTCGGGTTAGGGTTAGAGGGTTAGGGTTTGGGTGAGGGTTAGGAATAGGGTTAGAGGGTTAGGATTTGATTTTAGGGTAAGGGGTTAGGGGTAAGGGGTTAGGGTTAGATAGGGATAGCTTTAGGGTTGGATAGGGTTAGGGTTTAGGGTCAGGGTCCGTTTTAGAGGGTTAGGGTTAGAGGGTTGGGGTTAGGGTTTGAGGGTTAAGATTAGGGTTAGAGGGTTAAGGTTAGGGTTAGGTTTAGGGATAGAAGGTTAGAGGGCTAGGGTTCGGGTTAGGATTAGAGTTAAGCTGAGGCATAGGTTTAGATGGTTAGGGTTAGGGGTTAGGGTTAGGGTTAGGGTTAGAGTTAGGGGATAAGGTTAGAGTTTAGAGGGTTAGGATTAGGGTTAGGGTTAGGGTGATAGGGTTAGGTTAGGGTTAGGGTTAGGGTTAGTGTTAGGGTAAGGGGTAGGGTTAGGGTTAGAGGGTTAGGGTTAGATGGTTAGGGTTATTGTAAGGGAAAGGGTTAGGGTTAGAGGGTAAGGGTTAGAGGGCTAGGGTTCGGGTTAGGATTAGAGTTAAGCTGAGGGATAGGTTTAGATGGTTAGGGTTAGGGGTTAGGGTTAGGGTTAGAGTTAGGGGATAAGGTTAGAGTTTAGAGGTTTAGGATTAGGGTTAGGGTTAGGGTGATAGGGTTAGGTTAGGGTTAGGGTTAGTGTTAGGGTAAGGGGTAGGGTTAGGGTTAGGGTTAGAGGGTTAGGGTTAGAGGGTTAGGGTTAGATGGTTAGGGTTATTGTAAGGGAAAGGGTTAGGGTTAGAGGGTAAGGGTTAGAGGGTTAGGGTTAGGGTTTGATACATAGGGTTAGGGTTAGGGTTATGGTTATGGGGTTAAGGTTAGGGGGTTAGGTATAGGGTTAGGGTTAGCATTTGAGGGTTAGGGGTAGGGTTAGGGGATAGGGTCAGGGTTAGAGGCTTAGGGTTAGGGGTAGAGTTAGGGTTAGGGTTAGGTTTAGGGGTTAGGGTTAGGGGTTAGGGTTAGGGTTAGGAGTTAGGGTTAGGAGTTAGGGTTAGGGTTAGAGGGTTAGGGTTAGAGGGTTAGAGGGTTAGGGGTTAGGGTTAGGGTTAGAGGGTTAGGGTTAGGGTTTGGGTTAGAAGGTTAGGATTAGGGTTCGGGTTAGATGGGTAGGGTTAGGGATAAGGTTAGAGGGTTAGGGTTAGAATTTAGGGTAAGGAGTTAGGGGTAAGGGGTTAGGGTTAGATAGGGATAGCTTTAGGGTTGGATAGGGTGAGGGTTTAGGGTTAGGGTTAGAGGGTTAGGGTTAGATGGTTAGGGTTAGGGTTAGGGTTAGGGTTAGGGTTATGGTTAGAGGGTTAGGGTTAGGGTAAGGGTTAGGGTTAGAATTAGAGGGTTAGGGTTAAAGGATTAGGGTTAGGGTTAGGGTTAGATACATAGGGTTAGGGTTAGGGTTACGGTTAGGGGGTTATAGTTAGAACGTTAGGTTTAGGGTTAGGTTCAGGGTTAGGGTTAGAGGGTTAGGGTTAGGGGTAGGGGTAGGGGTTAGGGGTTAGGGTTAGAGGGTTAGGGTTTGAGGGTTAGGGTTATGGTTAAAGGGTTAGGGTTAGAGGGTTAGGGTTAGAGTTAGGGTTAAAGAGTTAGGGTTAGAGGGTTAGGGTTAGGGTTAGAGGGTTATGGTTAGGGATAGGGTTTGGGTTAGGGTTAGGATGAGGGTTCGGGTTAGGGTTAGAGGGTTAGGGTTAGGTATAGGGTTAGAATTTAGGGTAAGGGGTTAGGGGTAAGGGGTTAGGGTTAGATAGGGATAGCTTTAGGGTTGGATAGGGTTAGGGTTTAGGGTTAGGGTTCAGCTTAGAGGGTTAGGGTTAGAGGGTTGGGGTTAGGGTTTGGAAGTTAAGATTAGGGTTAGAGGGTTAAGGTTAGGGTTAGGTTTAGGGATAGAAGGTTAGAGGGCTAGGGTTAGGGTTAGGATTAGAGTTAAGCTGAGGGTTAGGTTTAGATGGTTATGGTTAGGGTTTAGGGTGAGGGTTATGGTTTAGGGCTAGGGTTAGGGTTTAGGGTGAGGGTTATGGTTTAGGGCTACGGTTAGGGTTAGGGTTAGAGGGTTAGGGATAGGGTTAGGGTTAGTGTTAGGGTTGGGGTTAGGGTTACGGTTAGGGTTAGAGGGTTAGGGTTAGAGGGTTAGGGTTAGGGTTAGTGTAAGGGTTAGGGTTAGGGTTAGAGGGTTAGGGTTGGAGGGTTAGGGTTAGGGTTACATACATAGGGTTAGGGTTAGGGTTACGGTTAGGGGGTTACGGTTTGGGGGTTAGAGGGTTCGGGTTACAGAATTAGGGTTAGGGGTAGGGTTAGGGGTTAGGGGTTAGGGTTAGAGGGTTATGGTTAGGGTTAGTGTTAGAGTTAGGGGTAGTGTTAGGGTTAGGGGAAGGGTAAGGGTTAGGGTTAGAGTGTTAGGGTTAGGGTTAGGGTTTAGGGGTAAGGGTTAGGTTTAGGGTTAGAGGGTTAGGGTTAGGGTTAGGGGTAGGGTTAGGGTTAGGGTTAGGGTTAGAGGGTTAGGGTTAGGGTTAGGGCTTAGGGTTAGGGTTAGGGTTAGGAGTTAGGGTAAGGGTTAGGGTTAGGGTAAGGGTTAGAGGGTTAGGTTTAGAGGGTTAGGGTTAGAGGGTTAGGGTTTGGGTGAGGGTTAGGAATAGGATTAGAGGGTTAGGATTAGATTTTAGGGTAAGGGGTTAGGGGTAAGGGTTAGGGTTAGAGGGTTAGGGTTAGGGTTTGGGTTAGAAGGTTAGGATTAGGGTTCGGGTTAGATGGGTAGGGTTAGGGATAAGGTTAGAGGGTTAGGGTTAGAATTTAGGGTAAGGAGTTAGGGGTAAGGGGTTAGGGTTAGATAGGGATAGCTTTAGGGTTGGATAGGGTGAGGGTTTAGGGTTAGGGTTAGAGGGTTAGGGTTAGATGGTTAGGGTTAGGGTTAGGGTTATGGTTAGAGGGTTAGGGTTAGGGTAAGGGTTAGGGTTAGAATTAGATTGTTAGGGTTAAAGGATTAGGGTTAGGGTTAGGGTTAGATACATAGGGTTAGGGTTACGGTTAGGGGGTTATAGTTAGGGGGTTAGGTTTAGGGTTAGGTTCAGGGTTAGGGTTAGAGGGTTAGGGTTAGGGGTAGGGTTAGGGGTTAGGGGTTAGGGTTAGAGGGTTAGGGTTTGAGGGTTAGGGTTATGGTTAAAGGGTTAGGGTTAGAGGGTTAGGGTTAGAGTTAGGGTTAAAGAGTTAGGGTTAGAGGGTTAGGGTTAGGGTTAGAGGGTTATGGTTAGGGATAGGGTTTGGGTTAGGGTTAGGATGAGGGTTCGGGTTAGGGTTAGAGGGTTAGGGTTAGGTATAGGGTTAGAATTTAGGGTAAGGGGTTAGGGGTAAGGGGTTAGGGTTAGATAGGGATAGCTTTAGGGTTGGATAGGGTTAGGGTTTAGGGTTAGGGTTCAGCTTAGAGGGTTAGGGTTAGAGGGTTGGGGTTAGGGTTTGGAAGTTAAGATTAGGGTTAGAGGGTTAAGGTTAGGGTTAGGTTTAGGGATAGAAGGTTAGAGGGCTAGGGTTAGGGTTAGGATTAGAGTTAAGCTGAGGGTTAGGTTTAGATGGTTATGGTTAGGGTTTAGGGTGAGGGTTATGGTTTAGGGCTAGGGTTAGGGTTTAGGGTGAGGGTTATGTTTTAGGGCTACGGTTAGGGTTAGAGGGTTAGGGATAGGGTTAGGGTTAGTGTTAGGGTTGGGGTTAGGGTTACGGTTAGGGTTAGAGGGTTAGGGTTAGAGGGTTAGGGTTAGGGTTAGTGTAAGGGTTAGGGTTAGAGGGTTAGGGTTGGAGGGTTAGGGTTAGGGTTAGATACATAGGGTTAGGGTTAGGGTTACGGTTAGGGGGTTACGGTTTGGGGGTTAGAGGGTTAGGGTTAGAGAATTAGGGTTAGGGGTAGGGTTAGGGGTTAGGGTTAGAGGGTTATGGTTAGGGTTAGTGTTAGAGTTAGGGGTAGTGTTAGGGTTAGGGGAAGGGTAAGGGTTAGGGTTAGAGTGTTAGGGTTAGGGTTAGGGTTTAGGGGTAAGGGTTAGGTTTAGGGTTAGAGGGTTAGGGTTAGGGGTAGGGTTAGGGTTAGGGTTAGAGGGTTAAGGTTAGGGTTAGTGGTTAGGGTTAGGGTTAGGGTTAGGAGTTAGGGTAAGGGTTAGGGTTAGGGTAAGGGTTAGAGGGTTAGGTTTAGAGGGTTAGGGTTAGAGGGTTAGGGTTTGGGTGAGGGTTAGGAATAGGATTAGAGGGTTAGGATTAGATTTTAGGGTAAGGGGTTAGGGGTAAGGGGTTAGGGTTAGATAGGGATAGCTTTAGGGTTGGATAGGGTTAGGGTTTAGGGTCAGGGTCCGTTTTAGAGGGTTAGGGTTAGAGGGTTGGGGTTAGGGTTTGAGGGTTAAGACTAGGGTTAGAGGGTTAAGGTTAGGGTTAGGTTTAGGGATAGAAGGTTAGAGGGCTAGGGTTCGGGTTAGGATTAGAGTTAAGCTGAGGCATAGGTTTAGATGGTTAAGGTTAGGGGTTAGGGTTAGGGTTAGAGTTAGGGTTAGGGGATTAGGTTAGGGTTAGAGGGTTAGGATTAGGGTTAGGGTTAGGGAGATAGGGTTAGGTTAGGGTTAGGGTTAGTGTTAGGGTAAGGGGTAGGGTTAGGGTTAGAGGGTTAGGGTTAGAGGGTTAGGGTTAGAGGGTTTGGGGTTAGGGTTAGGGTTAGAGGGTTAGGGTTAGGGTTAGAAGGTTAGGATTAGGGTTCGGATTAGATGGTTAGGGTTACGGATAGGGTTAGAGGGTTAGGGTTAGAATTTAGGGTAAGGGGTTAGGGGTAAGGGGTTAGGGTTAGATAGGGATAGCTTTAGGGTTGGATAGGGTTAGGGTTTAGGGTTAGGGTTAGAGGGTTAGGGTTAGATGGTTAGGGTTAGGGAAGGATTAGGGTTGGGGAAGGATTAGGGTTAGAGGGTAAGGGTTAGAGGGTTAGGGTTTGATACATAGGGTTAGGGTTAGGGTTATGGTTAGGGGGTTACGGTTAGGGTTAGCGTTTGAGGGTTAGGGGTAGGATTTGGGTTAGGGGTTAGGGTCAGGGTTAGAGGCTTAAGGTTAGGGGTAGGGTTAGGGATAGGGTTAGGGTTAGGTTTAGGAGTTATTGTTAGGGGTTAGGGTTAGGAGTTAGGGTTAGGAGTTAGGGTTAGGGTTAGGGTTAGAGGGTTAGGGTTAGAGGGTTAGGGGTTAGGGTTAGAGGGTTAGGGTTAGAAGGTTAGGATTTGGGTTAGGGTTAGAGGGTTAGGGTTAGAATTTAGGGTAAGGAGTTAGGGGTAAGGGGTTAGAGTTAGATATGGATAGCTTTATGGTTGGAAATAGTTAGGGTTTAGGGTTAGGGTCCGGTTTAGAGAGTTAGGTTTAGAGGGTTGGGGTTAGGGTTTGAGGCTTAAGATTAGGGTTAGAGGGTTAAGGTTAGGGTTAGGTTTAGGGATAGAAGGTTAGAGGGCTAGGGTTAGGGTTAGGATTAGCGTTAAGCTGAGGGTTAGGTTTAGATGATTAGGGTTAGGGTTTAGGGTGAGGGTTATGGTTTAGGGCTAGGGTTAGAGGGTTAGGGATAGGGTTAGGGTTTGTGTTAGGGTAAGGGTTAGGGTTACGGTCAGGGTTAGGGTTAGAGGGTTAGGGTTAGAGGGTTAGGGTTAGTGTAAGGGTTAGGGTAAGAGGGTTAGGGTTAGAGGGTTAGGGTTAGAGGGTTAGGGTTAGGGTTAGATACATAGGGTTAGGGTTACGGTTAGGGGGTTACGGTTAGGGGGTTAGAGGGTTAGGGTTAGAGGATTAGGGTTAGGGGTAGGGGTAGGGTTAGGGGTTAGGGTTAGAGGGTTATGGTTAGGGTTAGGGTTAGAGTTAGGGGTAGTGTTAGGGGAAGGGTTAGGGTTAAGGTTAGGGTTTAGGGGTAAGGATTAGGGTTAGAGGGTTAGGGTTAGGGGTAGGGTTAGGGTTAGGGTTGGAGGGTTTTGGTTAGGGTTTAGGGGTTAGGGTTAGAGGGTTAGGGTTAGGGGTTAGGGTTAGGAGTTAGGGTTAGGGTTAGGGTTAAGGTTAGGGTTAGAGGGTTAGGTTTAGAGGGTTAGGGTTAGGGTTAGAGGGTTAGGATGAGGGTTCGGGTTAGGGTTAGAGGGTTAGGGTTGGGGTGAGGGTTAGGAATAGGGTTAGAGGGTTAGGGTTAGATTTTAGAGTAAGGGGTTAGGGGTAAGGGGTTAGGGTTAGATAGGGATAGCTTTAGGGTTGGATAGGGTTAGGGTTTAGGGTTAGGGTCCGGTTTAGAGGGTTAGGGTTAGAGGGTTGGGGTTAGGGTTTGAGGGTTAAGATTAGGGTTAGAGGGATAAGGTTAGGGTTAGGTTTAGGGATAGAAGGTTAGAGGGCTCGGGTTCAGGTTAGGATTAGAGTTAAGCTGAGGGATAGGTTTAGATGGTTAGGGTTAGGGGTTAGGGTTAGGGGATAAGGTTAGGGTTAGAGGGTTAGGATAAGGGTTAGGATTAGGGTAATAGGGTTAGGTTAGGGTTAGTGTTAGGGTAAGGGGTAGGGTTAGAGGGTTAGATGGTTAGGGTTAGGGTTAGGGTAAGGGTAAGGGTTAGGGTTAGAATGTAAGGGTTAGAGGGTTAGGGTTTGATACATAGGGTTAGGGTTAGGGTTATGGTTAGGGGGTTAAGGTAAGGGGTTATGTATAGGGTTAGGATTAGCGTTTGAGGGTTAGGGGTAGGGTTAGGGGTTAGGGGTTAGGGTCAGGGTTAGAGGCTTAGGGTTAGGGTTAGGGTTAGGGGTAGGGTTAGGGTTAGGGTTAGGTTTAGGGGTTAAGGTTAGGGGTTAGGGTTAGGGTTAGGAGTTAGGGTTAGGGTTAGAGGGTTAGAGGGTTAGGGTTAGGGTTAGAGGGTTAGGGTTAGGGTTAGAAGGTTAGGATTAGGGTTCGGGTTAGATGATTAGGGTTATGGATAGGGTTAGAGGGTTAGGGTTAGAATTTAGGGTAAGGGGTTAGGGGTAAGGGGTTAGGGTTAGATAGGGATAGCTTTAGGGTTTGATAGGGTTAGGGTTTAGGGTTAGGGTTAGAGGGTTAGGGTTAGATGGTTAGGGTAAGGGTTAGGGTTAGAGGGTAAGGGTTAGAGGGTTAGGGTTAGGGTTTGATACATAGGGTTAGGGTTATGGTTAGGGGGTTACGGTTAGGGTTAGCGTTTGAGGGTTAGGGGTAGGGGTTAGGGGTTAGGGTCAGGGTTATAGGCTTAAGGTTAGGGTTAGGGGTAGGGGTAGGGTTAGGGTTAGGGTTAGGTTTAGAGGTTAGGGATAGGGGTTAGGGTTAGGGTTAGGAGTTAGGGTTAGGAGTTAGGGTTAGGGTTAGAGGGTTAGGGTTAGAGGGTTAGGGGTTAGGGTTAGGGTTAGAGGGTTAGGGTTAGAAGGTTAGGATTAGGGTTCGGGTTAGAGGGTTAGGGTTAGGGCTAGGGTTAGAGGGTTAGGGTTAGAATTTAGGGTAAGGGGTTGGGGGTAAGGGGTTATAGTTAGATATGGATAGCTTTAGGGTTGGATAGGGTTAGAGGGTTTGGGGTTAGGGTTTCAGGGTTAAGATTAGGGTTAGAGGGTTAAGGTTAGGGTTAGGTTTAGGTTTAGGGATAGAAGATTGGAGGGCTAGGGTTAGGGTTAGGATTAGAGTTAAGGTGAGGGTTAGGGTTAGATGGTTAAGGTTAGGAAATAGGGTTAGAATTAGGGTTTAGGGGTTAGGATTAGGGGTTAAGGTTAGGGTTAGGGCTAGGGTTAGGGTTTAGGGTTAGGGTTACAGTTTAGGGTTAGAGGGTTTGGGTTAGGGGTTAGGGTAAGGGTTAGGGTTAGAGGGTTAGGGTTAGAGGGTTAGGTTTGAGAGTTAGGGTTAGAGGGTTAGGGTTAGATACATAGGGTTAGGGGGTTAGGGGTAGGGTTAATGGTTAGGGTTAGTGTTAGGGTTGGAGGGTTAGGGTTAGGGTTAATGTTAGGGGTTAAGGTTAGGGTTAGAGGGTTTGGGTTCAGGTTAGGGTTAGGTTTACGGTTTAGGGTTAGGGTTAGGGTTAGGGTTAGGGTTAGAGGGATAGGGGTTAGGGTAAGGGTTAGGGTTAGGGTTAGAGGGTTAGGGTTAGAGGATAAGGCTTAGAGGGTTAGGGTTAGAGGGTTAGGGCTAGATACATAGGGTTAGGGGGTTAGGGTTTGGGGTTAGAATTAGGGTTAGAGGGTTAGGGTTAGGGGTTAGTGTTAGGGGTTAAGGTTAGGGTTAGAGGGTTTGGGTTAGGGTTTAGGGCAGCGGTCACTAAATGGCGGCCCGCGGTCCATTGGCGGCCCGCGCGATGCTTCCGCCCGGACCGCCACCTGTATTCTGCCCCCTCCTCACTGCGGCTCCCGGCTCACTTGCAGCCGGTGTCCTGTCAGGCCGCGAGCCGCGAGTAGGGGCGTGACGTCACGCGCGCGCCCTGCCCCCTGCTCCTGACTGATAGACATTGCGGTGTCCTGTCGGGCCGCGAGTAGGGGCGTGACGTCACTCGCGCGTCCCGCCCCCTGCTCCTGACTGCGGCTTCCTCTAAGCAGGGCAGCGAGCTAGGGTGTGACACTATGTGCACGCCCCGCCCCCCTGTTCGCGGCTTTTGGACAGCTCCTGGCTCCAGGTATGTGGAGCACATTTTTAGAGGGGAATATCTGCATTTAAAAAAAAACCTCTCAAGCTTTAACAAGTGTGCAGACAAGTGGCATATTTTGTTGTGCTCATTAGAGTGCCCCATAAAAGAAACAAAATATGCCCATCAGAGTACTCCCTTGACATAAAATGTGCCCCATATTTTATGCTAAGGGACAAGCTGATGGGCATATTTTATGTTAAGGGGCACGTTAATGGGCATATTTTATGTTAAGGGGCACGCTAATGGGCATATTTTATGTTGAGCGCAACGCTGATTTACACGTTTTGTTTTGCCCATCAGAATGCCCCCTAACATAAAATGTGCCCATCAGAGTGCACCTTATTTTATGTTAATGGTCACGCTGATGGGAATATTTTATGTTAAGGGGCACTCTGATGTGCATATTTATGCTGTGGTACACACTGATGGGCATATTTTATGTTAAGGGGCACTCTGATGGACATATTTATGCTATGGGGAACTCTAATGGGCATATTTTATGTTAAGAGCAACGCTGATTTACACGTTTTCTTTTGCCCATCAGCGATCCCACCATCATAAAATATGCCCATCAGGGTGCCCCCTAACATAAAATGTGC
Organism: Pelophylax lessonae; assembly: GCF_965119305.1. Classification (NCBI taxonomy): domain Eukaryota; kingdom Metazoa; phylum Chordata; class Amphibia; order Anura; family Ranidae; genus Pelophylax; species Pelophylax lessonae. The sequence continues at coordinate 198,994 of NW_028120087.1, read as the reverse complement.
CCATCAGCATGACCCTTAACATAAAATATGCCCATCAGCGTGCCCCTTATTTTATGTTAAGGGTCACGCTGATGGGCAAATGTTATGCTAAGGGGCACGCTGATGGGCATATTTTATGTTAAGGGTCACGCTGGTGGGCACATTTTGTTCTGCCCATCAGAGTGCCCCTAACATAAAATGTGCCCATCAGCGTGACCCTTAACATAAAATATGCCCATCAGCGTGCCCCTTATTTTATGTTAAGGGTCACGCTGATGGGCAAATGTTATGCTAAGGGGCACGCTGATGGGCATATTTTATGTTAAGGGTCACGCTGGTGGGCACATTTTGTTCTGCCCATCAGAGTGCCCCTAACATAAAATGTGCCCATCAGCTTGCCCCTTATTTTATGTTAAGGGTCATGCTGATGGGCATATTTTATGTTAAGGGGCATGCTGATGTGCATATTTATGCTGTAGTACACACTGATGGGCATATTTTATGTTGAGGGGCATGCTGATGTGCATATTTATGCTGTAGTACACACTGATGGGCATATTTTATGTTAAGGGGCATGCTGATGTGCATATTTATGCTGTGGTACACTCTGATGGACATATTTATGCTATGGGGCACACTGATGGGCATTTTTTATGTTAAGGGGCACTCTAATAGGCATATTTTATGTTAAGAGCAACGCTGATTTACACGTTTTGTTTTGCCCATCAGCGTGCCCCCTAACAAAATGTGCCCATCAGAGTGCCCCCTAACATAAAATGTGCCCATCAGCGTGCCCCCTAACATAAAATGTGCCCATCAGAGTGCCCCCTAACATAAAATGTGCCCATCAGCGTGCCCCTTATTTTATGTTAAGGGTCACGCTGATGGGCAAATTTTATGCTAAGGGTCACGCTCTCGGACACATTTTATGTTAAGGGGCACTCAAATGGGCATATTTTATGTTAGGGGGCACTCTGATGGGCGCATTTTATGTTAAGAACAACGCTGATGAACACGTTTTGTTTTGCCCATCTTTCTGAGTCATAGCACAGACTTCAGATCCGGACCTCGGCCCAAAGAAAATTTTAGCGACCGGACCTCCTTGAATTTTAATTCATTACCCCTGGTTTAGGGTTAGGGTTACGGTTTAGGGTTAAGGTTAGGGTTAGTGTTAGAGGGTTAGGGGTTAGGGTTAGGGTAAGGGATAGGGTTTGGGTTAGGGTTAGAGGGTTAGGGTTAGAGGATTAGGCTTAGAGGGTTAGGGTTAGGGTTAGGGTTAGAGGGTTAGGATTAGGGTTTGGGTTAGGGTTAGAGGGTTAGGGATAGGGTTAGAGGGTTAGAGTTAGAATTTAGGGTAAGGGGTTAGGGGTAAGGGGTTAGGGTTAGATAGGGATAGCTTTAGGGTTGGATAGGGTTAAGGTTTAGGGTTAGGGTCTGGTTTAAAGGGTTAGGGTTAGAGGGTAGGGTTAGGGTTTGAAGGTTAAGATTAGGGTTAGATGGTGAAGGTTAGGGTTAGCTTTAGGGATTAAGGGTTAGAGGGTTAGGGTTAGGATTAGAGTTAGGATGACTGTTAGGGTTAGATGGTTAGGGGTTAGGGTTAGAATTTAGTTTTAGTGGGTTAGGGGTTTGTGTGGGGTTAGGTTTAGGGTTAGGGATAGGGTTAAGGTTAGGTTAAGGGTTAGGGGTTAGAATTTAGGGTTAGGGTTGGGGTTTGGGTTGGTTTCAGGGATAGGGTTAGGGTGTTAGGGTTAGGGCTAGGGTTAGGGTAAGTGTTAGGGTTAGGGTTAGGGTTGGGTTAGGGTTAGGGTTAGGGGGTTAGGGTTAGTGTTAGAGTGTTAGGGTTATAGTTGGGGTTAGGGTTAGGGGGTTAGGTTTAGAGTTATGGTAAGGGGTTAGGGTTATGGTTTAGGGTTAATGTTAGGGTTAGGGGGTTGGGGTTATTGTTGGGGTTGGGGTTGGGGTTAGGGTTAGGGTTAGGGTGAGGGTTAGGGTTAGAGGGTTAGGGTTAGTTTCAGGGGGTTAGTGTTAGAGGGTTAGGGTTAGGGTTTAAGGGTAGTGTTAGGGTTAGATAAATAGGGTTTGGGTTTATGGTTAGGGTTAGGGGTTAGGGTTAGGGTTACGGTTAGATAGCTAGGGTTAGGGTTAGGGGTTAGAGGTAGGGTTAGGGTTAGATAGATAGGGTTAGGGGTTAGGGTTAGGGTTAGAAACGGGTTAGGGTTAGGGTCAGAGGGTTCGGGTTAGAGGGTTAGGGTTAGAGGGTTAGGAATAGGGTTAGGGTTGGGGTTAGGGGTTAGGTTTAGAGTTCGGTTTGGGATTAGGGTTAGAGGGTTAGGGTGAGGGTGAGGGTTAGGGTTAGGGTTAGGGTTAGAGGGTTAGGATTAGGGTTTGGGTTAAGGTTAGAGGGTTAGGGATAGGGTTAGAGGGTTAGTTTTAGAATTTAGGGTAAGGGTTAGGGGTAAGGGGTTAGGGTTAGGGTTAGGGGTTAGAGTTAGGGTTAGGAGTTAGGGTTAGGGTTAAGGTTAGGGTTAGAGGGTTAGGTTTAGAGGGTTAGGGTTAGGGTTAGAGGGTTAGGATGAGGGTTCGGGTTAGGGTTCGAGGGTTAGGGTTGGGGTGAGGGTTAGGAATAGGGTTAGAGGGTTAGGGTTAGATTTTAGGGTAAGGGGTTAGGGGTAAGGGGTTAGGGTTAGATAGGGATAGCTTTAGGGTTGGATAGGGTTAGGGTTTAGGGTTAGGGTCCGGTTTAGAGGGTTAGGGTTAGAGGGTTGGGGTTAGGGTTTGAGGGTTAAGATTAGGGTTAGAGGGATAAGGTTAGGGTTAGGTTTAGGGATAGAAGGTTAGAGGGTGCGGGTTCGGGTTAGGATTAGAGTTAAGCTGAGGGATTGGTTTAGAGGGTTAGGGTTAGGGATAAGGGTTAGGGTTAGAGTTAGGGTTAGGGGATAAGGTTAGGGTTAGAGGGTTAGGATTAGGGTTAGGATTAGGGTAATAGGGTTAGGTTAGGGTTAGTGTTAGGGTAAGGGGTAGGGTTAGAGGGTTAGGGTTAGAGGGTTAGATGGTTAGGGTTAGGGTTAGGGTAAGGGTAAGGGTAAGGGTTAGGGTTAGAATGTAAGGGTTAGAGGGTTAGGGTTAGGGTTTGATACATAGGGTTAGGGTTAGAGTTATGGTTAGGGGGTTAAGGTAAGGGGTTATGTATAGGGTTAGGATTAGCTTTTGAGGGTTAGGGGTAGGGTTAGGGGTTAGGGGTTAGGGTCAGGGTCAGAGGCTTAGGGTTAGGGTTAGGGTTAGGGTTAGGGGTAGGGTTAGGGTTAGGGTTAGGGTTAGGTTTAGGGGTTAAGGTTAGGGGTTAGGTTTAGGGTTAGGAGTTAGGGTTAGGAGTTAGGGTTAGGGTTAGAGGGTTAGGGGTTAGGGTTAGGGTTAGAGGGTTAGGGTTAGAAGGTTAGGATTAGGGTTCGGGCTAGATGGTTAGGGTTATGGATAGGGTTAGAGGGTTAGGGTTAGAATTTAGGGTAAGGGGTTAGGGGTAAGGGGTTAGGGGTAAGGGGTTAGGGTTAGATAGGGATAGCTTTAGGGTTGGATAGGGTTAGGGTTTAGGGTTATGGTTAGAGGGTTAGGGTTAGATGGTTAGGGTTAGGGTAAGGGTTAGGGTTAGAGGGTAAGGGTTAGAGGGTTAGGGTTAGGGTTTGATACATAGGGTTAGGGTTATGGTTAGGGGGTTATGGTTAGGGTTAGCGTTTGAGGGTTAGGGGTAGGGGTTAGGGGTTAGGGGTTAGGGTCAGGGTTAGAGGCTTAAGGTTAGGGTTAGGGGTAGGGGTAGGGGTAGGGTTAGGGTTAGGTTTAGGGGTTAGGGATAGGGGTTAGGGTTAGGGTTAGGAGTTAGGGTTAGGAGTTAGGGTTAGGGTTAGAGGGTTAGGGGTTAGGGTTAAGGTTAGAGGGTTAGGGTTAGAAGGTTAGGATTAGGGTTCGGGTTAGAGGGTTAGGGCTAGGGTTAGAGGGTTAGGGTTAGAATTTAGGGTAAGGGGTTAGGGGTAAGGGGTTATAGTTAGATATGGATAGCTTTAGGGTTGGATAGGGTTAGGGTTTAGGGTTAGGGTCCGGTTTAGAGAGTTAGGGTTAGAGGGTTGGGGTTAGGGTTTCAGGGTTAAGATTAGGGTTAGAGGGTTAAGGTTAGGGTTAGGTTTAGGTTTAGGGATAGAAGATTGGAGGGCTAGGGTTAGGGTTAGGATTAGAGTTAAGGTGAGGGTTAGATGGTTACGGTTTGGAAATAGGGTTAGAATTAGGGTTTAGGGGTTTGGATTAGGGGTTAAGGTTAGGGCTAGGGTTAGGGTTAGGGTTAGGGTTAGGGTTTAGGGTTAGGGTTACAGTTTAGGGTTAGAGGGTTAGGGTTAGGGGTTAGGGTAAGGGTTAGGGTTAGAGGGTTAGGGTTAGAGGGTTAGGTTTGAGAGTTAGGGTTAGAGGGTTAGGGTTAGATACATAGGGTTAGGGGGTTAGGGGTAGGGTTAATGGTTAGGGTTAGTGTTAGGGTTGGAGGGTTAGGGTTAGGGTTAATGTTAGGGGTTAAGGTTAGGGTTAGAGGGTTTGGGTTCAGGTTAGGGTTTAGTGTTAGGTTTACGGTTTAGGGTTAGGGTTAGGGTTAGGGTTAGGGTTAGAGGGATAGGGGTTAGGGTAAGGGTTAGGGTTAGGGTTAGGGTTAGGGTTAGAGGCTTAGGGTTAGAGGATAAGGCTTAGAGGGTTAGGGTTAGAGGGTTAGGGCTAGATACATAGGGTTAGGGGGTTAGGGTTTGGGGTTAGAATTAGGGTTAGAGGGTTAGGGTTAGGGGTTAGTGTTAGGGGTTAAGGTTAGGGTTAGAGGATAAGGCTTAGGGGGTTAGGGTTAGAGGGTTAGGGCTAGATACATAGGGTTAGGGGGTTAGGGTTTGGGGTTAGAATTAGGGTTAGAGGGTTAGGGGTTAGTGTTAGGGGTTAAGGTTAGGGTTAGAGGGTTTGGGTTAGGGTTTAGGGTTAGGGTTACGGTTTAGGGTTAAGGTTAGGGTTAGTGTTAGAGGGTTAGGGGTTAGGGTTAGGGTAAGGGATAGGGTTTGGGTTAGGGTTAGAGGGTTAGGGTTAGAGGATTAGGCTTAGAGGGTTAGGGTTAGGGTTAGTGTTAGGGTTAGAGGGTTAGGATTAGGGTTTGGGTTAGGGTTAGAGGGTTAGGGATAGGGTTAGAGGGTTAGGGTTAGAATTTAGGGTAAGGGGTTAGGGGTAAGGGGTTAGGGTTAGATAGGGATAGCTTTAGGGTTGGATAGGCTTAAGGTTTAGGGTTAGGGTCCGGTTTAAAGGGTTAGGGTTAGAGGGTTGGGGTTAGGGTTTGAAGGTTAAGATTAGGGTTAGATGGTGAAGGTTAGGGTTAGCTTTAGGGATTAAGGGTTAGAGGGTTAGGGTTAGGATTAGAGTTAGGATGACTGTTAGGGTTAGATGGTTAGGGGTTAGGGTTAGAATTTAGTTTTAGTGGGTTAGGGGTTTGGGTGGGGTTAGGTTTAGGGTTAGGGATAGGGTTAGGGTTAGGTTAAGGGTTAGGGGTTAGAATTTAGGGTTAGGGTTGGGGTTTGGGTTGGTTTCAGGGATAGGGTTAGGGTGTTAGGGTTAGGGCTAGGGTTAGGGTAAGTGTTAGGGTTAGGGTTAGGGTTGGGTTAGGGTTAGGGTTAGAGGGTTAGGGTTAGGGGGTTAGGGTTAGTGTTAGAGTGTTAGGGTTATAGTTGGGGTTAGGGTTAGGGGGTTAGGTTTAGAGTTATTTTAAGGGGTTAGGGTTATGGTTTAGGGTTAAGGTAAGGGTTAGGGGGTTGGGGTTATTGTTGGGGTTGGGGTTAGGGTTACGGTTAGGGTTAGGGTGAGGGTTAGGGTTAGAGGGTTAGGGTTAGTTTCAGGGGGTTAGTGTTTGAGGGTTAGGGTTTAAGGGTAGTGTTAGGGTTAGATAAATCGGGTTTGGGTTTATGGTTAGGGTTAGGGGTTAGGGTTAGGGTTACGGTTAGATAGCTAGGGTTAGGGTTAGGATTAGGGTTTGGGTTAGGGTTAGATAGATAGGGTTAGGGGTTAGGGTTAGGGTTAGATACGGGTTAGGGTTAGGGTCAGAGGGTTCGGGTTAGAGGGTTAGGGTTAGAGCGTTAGGAATAGGGTTAGGGTTGGGGTTAGGGGTTAGGTTTAGAGTTAGGTTTGGGATTAGGGTTAGAGGGTTAGGGTGAGGGTTAGGGTTAGGGTTAGAGGGTTAGGATTAGGGTTTGGGTTAGGGTTAGAGGGTTAGGGATAGGGTTAGAGGGTTAGGGTTAGAATTTAGGGTAAGGGGTTAGGGGTAAGGGGTTAGGGTTAGGGGTTAGGGTTAGGGTTAGGGTTAGGAGTTAGGGTTAGAGTTAGGGTTAAGGTTAGGGTTAGGGTTAGAGGGTTAGGTTTAGAGGGTTAGGGTTAGAGGGTTAGGATGAGGGTTCGGGTTAGGGTTAGAGGGTTAGGGTTGGGGTGAGGGTTAGGAATAGGGTTAGAGGGTTAGCGTTAGATTTTAGGGTAAGGGGTTAGGCGTAAAGGGTTAGGGTTAGATAGGGATAGCTTTAGGGTTGGATAGGGTTAGGGTTTAGGGTTAGGGTCCGGTTTAGAGGGTTAGGGTTAGGGTTAGGGTTTGAGGGTTAAGATTAGGGTTAGAGGGATAAGGTTAGGGTTAGGTTTAGGGATAGAAGGTTAGAGGGCTCGGGCTCGGGTTCGGGTTAGGATTAGAGTTAAGCTGAGGGATAGGTTTAGATGGTTAGGGTTAGGGGTTAGGGTTAGGGTTAGAGTTAGGGTTAGGGAATAAGGTTAGGGTTAGAGGGTTAGGATTAGGGTTAGGATTAGGGTAATAGGGTTAGGTTAGGGTTAGAGGGTTAGATGGTTAGGGTTAGGGTTAGGGTAAGGGTAAGGGTTAGGGTTAGAATGTAAGGGTTAGAGGGTTAGGGTTAGGGTTTGATACATAGGGTTAGGGTTAGAGTTATGGTTAGGGGGTTAAGGTAAGGGGTTATGTATAGGGTTAGGATTAGCGTTTGAGGGTTAGGGGTAGGGTTAGGGGTTAGGGTCAGGGTTAGAGGCTTAGGGTTAGGGGTAGGGTTAGGGTTAGGTTTAGGGGTTAAGGTTAGGGGTTAGGGTTAGGGTTAGGAGTTAGGGTTAGGAGTTAGGGTTAGGGTTAGGGGGTTAGGGGTTAGGGTTAGGGTTAGGGTTAGGGTTAGGGTTAGAGGGTTAGGGTTAGGGTTAGAAGGTTAGGATTAGGGTTCGGGTTAGATGGTTAGGGTTATGGATAGGGTTAGAGGGTTAGGGTTAGAATTTAGGGTAAGGGGTTAGGGGTAAGGGGTTAGGGTTAGATAGGGAAAGCTTTAGGGTTGGATAGGGTTAGGGTTTAGGGTTATGGTTAGAGGGTTAGGGTTAGATGGTTAGGGTTAGGGTTAGGGTTTGATACATAGGGTTAGGGTTAGGGTTATGGTTAGGGGGTTATGGTTAGGGTTAGCGTTTGAGGGTTAGGGGTAGGGGTTAGGGGTTAGGGGTTATGGTCAGGGTTAGAGGCTTAAGGTTAGGGTTAGGGTTAGGGTTAGGTTTAGGGGTTAGGGATAGGGGTTAGGGTTAGGAGTTAGGGTTAGGAGTTAGGGTTAGGGTTAGAGGGTTAGGGTTAGAGGGTTAGGGGTTAGGGTTAGGGTTAGAGGGTTAGGGTTAGAAAGTTAGGATTAGGGTTCGGGTTAGAGGGTTAGGGTTAGGGCTAGGGTTAGAGGGTTAGGGTTAGAATTTAGGGTAAGGGGTTAGGGGTAAGGGGTTATAGTTAGATATGGATAGCTTTAGGGTTGGATAGGGTTAGGGTTTAGGGTTAGGGTCCGGTTTAGAGAGTTAGGGTTAGAGGGTTGGGGTTAGGGTTTCAGGGTTAAGATTAGGGTTAGAGGGTTAAGGTTAGGGTTAGGTTTAGGTTTAGGGATAGAAGATTGGAGGGCTAGGGTTAGGGTTAGGATTAGAGTTAAGGTGAGGGTTAGGGTTAGATGGTTAAGGTTAGGAAATAGGGTTAGAATTAGGGTTTAGGGGTTAGGATTAGGGGTTAAGGTTAGGGCTAGGGTTAGGGTTAGGGTTAGGGTTTAGGGTTAGGGTTACAGTTTAGGGTTAGAGGGTTAGGGTTAGTGGTTAGGGTAAGGGTTAGGGTTAGAGGGTTAGGGTTAGGTTTGAGGGTTAGGGTTAGAGGGTTAGGGTTAGGGTTAGATACATAGGGTTAGGGGGTTAGGGGTAGGGTTAATGGTTAGGGTTAGTGTTAGGGTTGGAGGGTTAGGGTTAGGGTTAGTGTTAGGGGTTAAGGTTAGGGTTAGAGGGTTTGGGTTCAGGTTAGGGTTTAGGGTTAGGTTTACGGTTTAGGGTTAGGGTTTGGGTTAGGGTTAGGGCTAGAGGGTTAGGGTTAGGGGTTAGGGTAAGGGTTAGGGTTAGGGTTAGAGGGTTAGGGTTAGAGGATAAGGCTTAGAGGGTTAGGGTTAGAGGGTTAGGGTTAGGGCTAGATACATAGGGTTAGGGGGTTAGGGTTTGGGGTTAGAATTAGGGTTAGAGGGTTAGGGTTAGGGGTTAGTGTTAGGGGTTAAGGTTAGGGTTAGAGGGTTTGGGTTAGGGTTTAGGGTTAGGGTTACGGTTTAGGGTTAAGGTTAGGGTTAGTGTTAGAGGGTTAGGGGTTAGGGTTAGGCTTAGAGGGTTAGGGTTAGGGTTAGAGGGTTAGGATTAGGGTTTGGGTTAGGGTTAGAGGGTTAGGGATAGGGTTAGAGGGTTAGGGTTAGAATTTAGGGTAAGGGGTTAGGGGTAAGGGGTTAGGGTTAGATAGGGATAGCTTTAGGGTTGGATAGGGTTAGGGTTTAGGGTTATGGTTAGAGGGTTAGGGTTAGATGGTTAGGGTTAGGGTAAGGGTTAGGGTTAGAGGGTAAGGGATAGAGGGTTAGGGTTAGGGTTTGATACATAGGGTTAGGGTTATGGTTAGGGGGTTACGGTTAGGGTTAGCGTTTGAGGGTTAGGGGTAGGGGTTAGGGGTTAGGGGTTAGGGTCAGGTTAGATAGAAGGTTAGAGGGTGCGGGTTCGGGTTAGGATTAGAGTTAAGCTGAGGGATTGGTTTAGAGGGTTAGGGTTAGGGATAAGGGTTAGGGTTAGAGTTAGGGTTAGGGGATAAGGTTAGGGTTAGAGGGTTAGGATTAGGGTTAGGATTAGGGTAATAGGGTTAGGTTAGGGTTAGTGTTAGGGTAAGGGGTAGGGTTAGAGGGTTAGGGTTAGAGGGTTAGATGGTTAGGGTTAGGGTAAGGGTAAGGGTAAGGGTTAGGGTTAGAATGTAAGGGTTAGAGGGTTAGGGTTAGGGTTTGATACATAGGGTTAGGGTTAGAGTTATGGTTAGGGGGTTAAGGTAAGGGGTTATGTATAGGGTTAGGATTAGCTTTTGAGGGTTAGGGGTAGGGTTAGGGGTTAGGGGTTAGGGTCAAGGTCAGAGGCTTAGGGTTAGGGTTAGGGTTAGGGGTAGGGTTAGGGTTAGGGTTAGGGTTAGGTTTAGGGGTTAAGGTTAGGGGTTAGGGTTAGGGTTAGGAGTTAGGGTTAGGAGTTAGGGTTAGGGTTAGAGGGTTAGGGGTTAGGGTTAGGGTTAGAGGGTTAGGGTTAGAAGGTTAGGATTAGGGTTCGGGCTAGATGGTTAGGGTTATGGATAGGGTTAGAGGGTTAGGGTTAGAATTTAGGGTAAGGGGTTAGGGGTAAGGGGTTAGGGGTAAGGGGTTAGGGTTAGATAGGGATAGCTTTAGGGTTGGATAGGGTTAGGGTTTAGGGTTATGGTTAGAGGGTTAGGGTTAGATGGTTAGGGTTAGGGTAAGGGTTAGGGTTAGAGGGTAAGGGTTAGAGGGTTAGGGTTAGGGTTTGATACATAGGGTTAGGGTTATGGTTAGGGGGTTATGGTTAGGGTTAGCGTTTGAGGGTTAGGGGTAGGGGTTAGGGGTTAGGGGTTAGGGTCAGGGTTAGAGGCTTAAGGTTAGGGTTAGGGGTAGGGGTAGGGGTAGGGTTAGGGTTAGGTTTAGGGGTTAGGGATAGGGGTTAGGGTTAGGGTTAGGAGTTAGGGTTAGGAGTTAGGGTTAGGGTTAGAGGGTTAGGGGTTAGGGTTAAGGTTAGAGGGTTAGGGTTAGAAGGTTAGGATTAGGGTTCGGGTTAGAGGGTTAGGGCTAGGGTTAGAGGGTTAGGGTTAGAATTTAGGGTAAGGGGTTAGGGGTAAGGGGTTATAGTTAGATATGGATAGCTTTAGGGTTGGATAGGGTTAGGGTTTAGGGTTAGGGTCCGGTTTAGAGAGTTAGGGTTAGAGGGTTGGGGTTAAGGTTTCAGGGTTAAGATTAGGGTTAGAGGGTTAAGGTTAGGGTTAGGTTTAGGTTTAGGGATAGAAGATTGGAGGGCTAGGGTTAGGGTTAGGATTAGAGTTAAGGTGAGGGTTAGATGGTTACGGTTTGGAAATAGGGTTAGAATTAGGGTTTAGGGGTTTGGATTAGGGGTTAAGGTTAGGGCTAGGGTTAGGGTTAGGGTTAGGGTTTAGGGTAAGGGTTACAGTTTAGGGTTAGGGTTAGAGGGTTAGGGTTAGGGGTTAGGGTAAGGGTTAGGGTTAGAGGGTTAGGGTTAGAGGGTTAGGTTTGAGAGTTAGGGTTAGAGGGTTAGGGTTAGATACATCGGGTTAGGGGGTTAGGGGTAGGGTTAATGGTTAGGGTTAGTGTTAGGGTTGGAGGGTTAGGGTTAGGGTTAATGTTAGGGGTTAAGGTTAGGGTTAGAGGGTTTGGGTTCAGGTTAGGGTTTAGGGTTAGGTTTACAGTTTAGGGTTAGGGTTAGGGTTAGGGTTAGGGTTAGGGTTAGGGGGATAGGGGTTAGGGTAAGGGTTAGGGTTAGGGTTAGGGTTAGAGGGTTAGGGTTAGAGGATAAGGCTTAGAGGGTTAGGGTTAGAGGGTTAGGGCTAGATACATAGGGTTAGGGGGTTAGGGTTTGGGGTTAGAATTAGGGTTAGAGGGTTAGGGTTAGGGGTTAGTGTTAGGGGTTAAGGTTAGGGTTAGAGGATAAGGCTTAGGGGGTTAGGGTTAGAGGGTTAGGGCTAGATACATAGGGTTAGGGGGTTAGGGGTTAGAATTAGGGTTAGAGGGTTAGGGTTAGGGGTTAGTGTTAGGGGTTAAGGTTAGGGTTAGAGGGTTTGGGTTAGGGTTTAGGGTTAGGGTTACGGTTTAGGGTTAAGGTTAGGGTTAGTGTTAGAGGGTTAGGGGTTAGGGTTAGGGTAAGGGATAGGGTTTGGGTTAGGGTTAGAGGGTTAGGGTTAGAGGATTAGGCTTAGAGGGTTAGGGTTAGGGTTAGTGTTAGGGTTAGAGGGTTAGGATTAGGGTTTGGGTTAGGGTTAGAGGGTTAGGGATAGGGTTAGAGGGTTAGGGTTAGAATTTAGGGTAAGGGGTTAGGGGTAAGGGGTTAGGGTTAGATAGGGATAGCTTTAGGGTTGGATAGGCTTAAGGTTTAGGGTTAGGGTCCGGTTTAAAGGGTTAGGGTTAGAGGGTTGGGGTTAGGGTTTGAAGGTTAAGATTAGGGTTAGATGGTGAAGGTTAGGGTTAGCTTTAGGGATTAAGGGTTAGAGGGTTAGGGTTAGGATTAGAGTTAGGATGACTGTTAGGGTTAGATGGTTAGGGGTTAGGGTTAGAATTTAGTTTTAGTGGGTTAGGGGTTTGGGTGGGGTTAGGTTTAGGGTTAGGGATAGGGTTAGGGTTAGGTTAAGGGTTAGGGGTTAGAATTTAGGGTTAGGGTTGGGGTTTGGGTTGGTTTCAGGGATAGGGTTAGGGTGTTAGGGTTAGGGCTAGGGTTAGGGTAAGTGTTAGGGTTAGGGTTAGTGTTGGGTTAGGGTTAGGGTTAGAGGGTTAGGGTTAGGGGGTTAGGGTTAGTGTTAGAGTGTTAGGGTTATAGTTGGGGTTAGGGTTAGGGGGTTAGGTTTAGAGTTATTTTAAGGGGTTAGGGTTATGGTTTAGGGTTAAGGTAAGGGTTAGGGGGTTGGGGTTATTGTTGGGGCTGGGGTTAGGGTTACGGTTAGGGTTAGGGTGAGGGTTAGGGTTAGAGGGTTAGGGTTAGTTTCAGGGGGTTAGTGTTTGAGGGTTAGGGTTTAAGGGTAGTGTTAGGGTTAGATAAATAGGGTTTGGGTTTATGGTTAGGGGTTAGGGTTAGGGTTACGGTTAGATAGCTAGGGTTAGGGTTAGGATTAGGGTTTGGGTTAGGGTTAGATAGATAGGGTTAGGGGTTAGGGTTAGGGTTAGATACGGGTTAGGGTTAGGGTCAGAGGGTTCGGGTTAGAGGGTTAGGGTTAGAGGGTTAGGAATAGGGTTAGGGTTGGGGTTAGGGGTTAGGTTTAGAGTTAGGTTTGGGATTAGGGTTAGAGGGTTAGGGTGAGGGTTAGGGTTAGAGGGTTAGGATTAGGGTTTGGGTTAGGGTTAGAGGGTTAGGGATAGGGTTAGAGGGATAGGGTTAGAATTTAGGGTAAGGGGTTAGGGGTAAGGGGTTAGGGGTTAGGGTTAGGGTTAGGGTTAGGGTTAGGAGTTAGGGTTAGGGTTAGGGTTAAGGTTAGGGTTAGGGTTAGAGGGTTAGGTTTAGAGGGTTAGGGTTAGAGGGTTAGGATGAGGGTTCGGGTTAGGGTTAGAGGGTTAGGGTTGGGGTGAGGGTTAGGAATAGGGTTAGAGGGTTAGCGTTAGATTTTAGGGTAAGGGGTTAGGCGTAAGGGGTTAGGGTTAGATAGGGATAGCTTTAGGGTTGGATAGGGTTAGGGTTTAGGGTTAGGGTCCGGTTTAGAGGGTTAGGGTTAGGGTTTGAGGGTTAAGATTAGGGTTAGAGGGATAAGGTTAGGGTTAGGTTTAGGGATAGAAGGTTAGAGGGCTCGGGTTCGGGTTAGGATTAGAGTTAAGCTGAGGGATAGGTTTAGATGGTTAGGGTTAGGGGTTAGGGTTAGGGTTAGAGTTAGGGTTAGGGGATAAGGTTAGGGTTAGAGGGTTAGGATTAGGGTTAGGATTAGGGTAATAGGGTTAGGTTAGGGTTAGAGGGTTAGATGGTTAGGGTTAGGGTTAGGGTAAGGGTTAGGGTTAGAATGTAAGGGTTAGAGGGTTAGGGTTAGGGTTTGATACATAGGGTTAGGGTTAGAGTTATGGTTAGGGGGTTAAGGTAAGGGGTTATGTATAGGGTTAGGATTAGCGTTTGAGGGTTAGGGGTAGGGTTAGGGGTTAGGGTCAGGGTTAGAGGCTTAGGGTTAGGGGTAGGGTTAGGGTTAGGTTTAGGGGTTAAGGTTAGGGGTTAGGGTTAGGGTTAGGAGTTAGGGTTAGGAGTTAGGGTTAGGGTTAGGGGGTTAGGGGTTAGGGTTAGGGTTAGGGTTAGAGGGTTAGGGTTAGGGTTAGAAGGTTAGGATTAGGGTTCGGGTTAGATGGTTAGGGTTATGGATAGGGTTAGAGGGTTAGGGTTAGAATTTAGGGTAAGGGGTTAGGGGTAAGGGGTTAGGGTTAGATAGGGAAAGCTTTAGGGTTGGATAGGGTTAGGGTTTAGGGTTATGGTTAGAGGGTTAGGGTTAGATGGTTAGGGTTAGGGTTAGGGTTTGATACATAGGGTTAGGGTTATGGTTAGGGGTTATGGTTAGGGTTAGCGTTTGAGGGTTAGGGGTAGGGGTTAGGGGTTAGGGGTTAGGGTCAGGGTTAGAGGCTTAAGGTTAGGGTTAGGGTTAGGGTTAGGTTTAGGGGTTAGGGATAGGGGTTAGGGTTAGGAGTTAGGGTTAGGAGTTAGGGTTAGGGTTAGAGGGTTAGGGTTAGAGGGTTAGGGGTTAGGGTTAGGGTTAGAGGGTTAGGGTTAGAAAGTTAGGATTAGGGTTCGGGTTAGAGGGTTAGGGTTAGGGCTAGGGTTAGAGGGTTAGGGTTAGAATTTAGGGTAAGGGGTTAGGGGTAAGGGGTTATAGTTAGATATGGATAGCTTTAGGGTTGGATAGGGTTAGGGTTTAGGGTTAGGGTCCGGTTTAGAGAGTTAGGGTTAGAGGGTTGGGGTTAGGGTTTCAGGGTTAAGATTAGGGTTAGAGGGTTAAGGTTAGGGTTAGGTTTAGGTTTAGGGATAGAAGATTGGAGGGCTAGGGTTAGGGTTAGGATTAGAGTTAAGGTGAGGGTTAGGGTTAGATGGTTAAGGTTAGGAAATAGGGTTAGAATTAGGGTTTAGGGGTTAGGATTAGGGGTTAAGGTTAGGGTTAGGGCTAGGGTTAGGGTTAGGGTTAGGGTTTAGGGTTAGGGTTACAGTTTAGGGTTAGAGGGTTAGGGTTAGTGGTTAGGGTAAGGGTTAGGGTTAGAGGGTTAGGGTTAGAGGGTTAGGTTTGAGGGTTAGGGTTAGAGGGTTAGGGTTAGGGTTAGATACATAGAGTTAGGGGGTTAGGGGTAGGGTTAATGGTTAGGGTTAGTGTTAGGGTTGGAGGGTTAGGGTTAGGGTTAGTGTTAGGGGTTAAGGTTAGGGTTAGAGGGTTTGGGTTCAGGTTAGGGTTTAGGTTAGGTTTACGGTTTAGGGTTAGGGTTAGGGTTAGGGTTAGGGTTAGGGCTAGAGGGTTAGGGTTAGGGGTTAGGGTAAGGGTTAGGGTTAGGGTTAGAGGGTTAGGGTTAGAGGATAAGGCTTAGAGGGTTAGGGTTAGAGGGTTAGGGTTAGGGCTAGATACATAGGGTTAGGGGGTTAGGGTTTGGGGTTAGAATTAGGGTTAGAGGGTTAGGGTTAGGGGTTAGTGTTAGGGGTTAAGGTTAGGGTTAGAGGGTTTGGGTTAGGGTTTAGGGTTAGGGTTACGGTTTAGGGTTAAGGTTAGGGTTAGTGTTAGAGGGTTAGGGGTTAGGGTTAGGCTTAGAGGGTTAGGGTTAGGGTTAGAGGGTTAGGATTAGGGTTTGGGTTAGGGTTAGAGGGTTAGGGATAGGGTTAGAGGGTTAGGGTTAGAATTTAGGGTAAGGGGTTAGGGGTAAGGGGTTAGGGTTAGATAGGGATAGCTTTAGGGTTGGATAGGGTTAGGGTTTAGGGTTATGGTTAGAGGGTTAGGGTTAGATGGTTAGGGTTAGGGTAAGGGTTAGGGTTAGAGGGTAAGGGATAGAGGGTTAGGGTTAGGGTTTGATACATAGGGTTAGGGTTATGGTTAGGGGGTTACGGTTAGGGTTAGCGTTTGAGGGTTAGGGGTAGGGGTTAGGGGTTAGGGGTTAGGGTCAGGTTAGATAGAAGGTTAGAGGGTGCGGGTTCGGGTTAGGATTAGAGTTAAGCTGAGGGATTGGTTTAGAGGGTTAGGGTTAGGGTTAGGGATAAGGGTTAGGGTTAGAGTTAGGGTTAGGGGATAAGGTTAGGGTTAGAGGGTTAGGATTAGGGTTAGGATTAGGGTAATAGGGTTAGGTTAGGGTTAGTGTTAGGGTAAGGGGTAGGGTTAGAGGGTTAGGGTTAGAGGGTTAGATGGTTAGGGTTAGGGTTAGGGTAAGGGTAAGGGTAAGGGTAAGGGTTAGGGTTAGAATGTAAGGGTTAGAGGGTTAGGGTTAGGGTTTGATACATAGGGTTAGGGTTAGAGTTATGGTTAGGGGGTTAAGGTAAGGGGTTATTTATAGGGTTAGGATTAGCTTTTGAGGGTTAGGGGTAGGGTTAGGGGTTAGGGGTTAGGGTCAGGGTCAGAGGCTTAGGGTTAGGGTTAGGGTTAGGGGTAGGGTTAGGGTTAGGGTTAGGGTTAGGGTTAGGTTTAGGGGTTAAGGTTAGGGGTTAGGGTTAGGGTTAGGGTTAGGAGTTAGGGTTAGGAGTTAGGGTTAGGGTTAGAGGGTTAGGGGTTAGGGTTAGGGTTAGAGGGTTAGGGTTAGAAGGTTAGGATTAGGGTTCGGGCTAGATGGTTAGGGTTATGGATAGGGTTAGAGGGTTAGGGTTAGAATTTAGGGTAAGGGGTTAGGGGTAAGGGGTTAGGGGTAAGGGGTTAGGGTTAGATAGGGATAGCTTTAGGGTTGGATAGGGTTAGGGTTTAGGGTTATGGTTAGAGGGTTAGGGTTAGATGGTTAGGGTTAGGGTAAGGGTTAGGGTTAGAGGGTTAGGGTTAGGGTTTGATACATAGGGTTAGGGTTATGGTTAGGGGGTTATGGTTAGGGTTAGCGTTTGAGGGTTAGGGGTAGGGGTTAGGGGTTAGGGGTTAGGGTCAGGGTTAGAGGCTTAAGGTTAGGGGTAGGGGTAGGGTTAGGGTTAGGTTTAGGGGTTAGGGATAGGGGTTAGGGTTAGGGTTAGGAGTTAGGGTTAGGAGTTAGGGTTAGGGTTAGAGGGTTAGGGGTTAGGGTTAAGGTTAGAGGGTTACGGTTAGAAGGTTAGGATTAGGGTTCGGGTTAGAGGGTTAGGGCTAGGGTTAGAGGGTTAGGGTTAGAATTTAGGGTAAGGGGTTAGGGGTAAGGGGTTATAGTTAGATATGGATAGCTTTAGGGTTGGATAGGGTTAGGGTTTAGGGTTAGGGTCCGGTTTAGAGAGTTAGGGTTAGAGGGTTGGGGTTAGGGTTTCAGGGTTAAGATTAGGGTTAGAGGGTTAAGGTTAGGGTTAGGTTTAGGTTTAGGGATAGAAGATTGGAGGGCTAGGGTTAGGGTTAGGATTAGAGTTAAGGTGAGGGTTAGATGGTTACGGTTTGGAAATAGGGTTAGAATTAGGGTTTAGGGGTTTGGATTAGGGGTTAAGGTTAGGGCTAGGGTTAGGGTTAGGGTTAGGGTTTAGGGTTAGGGTTACAGTTTAGGGTTAGAGGGTTAGGGTTAGGGGTTAGGGTAAGGGTTAGGGTTAGAGGGTTAGGGTTAGAGGGTTAGGTTTGAGAGTTAGGGTTAGAGGGTTAGGGTTAGATACATAGGGTTAGGGGGTTAGGGGTAGGGTTAATGGTTAGGGTTAGTGTTAGGGTTGGAGGGTTAGGGTTAGGGTTAATGTTAGGGGTTAAGGTTAGGGTTAGAGGGTTTGGGTTCAGGTTAGGGTTTAGGGTTAGGTTTACGGTTTAGGGTTAGGGTTAGGGTTAGGGTTAGGGTTAGGGTTAGAGGGATAGGGGTTAGGGTAAGGGTTAGGGTTAGAGGGTTAGGGTTAGAGGATAAGGCTTAGAGGGTTAGGGTTAGAGGGTTAGGGCTAGATACATAGGGTTAGGGGGTTAGGGTTTGGGGTTAGAATTAGGGTTAGAGGGTTAGGGTTAGGGGTTAGTGTTAGGGGTTAAGGTTAGGGTTAGAGGATAAGGCTTAGGGGGTTAGGGTTAGAGGGTTAGGGCTAGATACATAGGGTTAGGGGGTTAGGGTTTGGGGTTAGAATTAGGGTTAGAGGGTTAGGGTTAGGGGTTAGTGTTAGGGGTTAAGGTTAGGGTTAGAGGGTTTGGGTTAGGGTTTAGGGTTAGGGTTACGGTTTAGGGTTAAGGTTAGGGTTAGTGTTAGAGGGTTAGGGGTTAGGGTTAGGGTAAGGGATAGGGTTTGGGTTAGGGTTAGAGGGTTAGGGTTAGAGGATTAGGCTTAGAGGGTTAGGGTTAGGGTTAGGGTTAGAGGGTTAGGATTAGGGTTTGGGTTAGGGTTAGAGGGTTAGGGATAGGGTTAGAGGGTTAGGGTTATAATTTAGGGTAAGGGGTTAGGGGTAAGGGGTTAGGGTTAGATAGGGATAGCTTTAGGGTTGGATAGGCTTAAGGTTTAGGGTTAGGGTCCGGTTTAAAGGGTTAGGGTTAGAGGGTTGGGGTTAGGGTTTGAAGGTTAAGATTAGGGTTAGATGGTGAAGGTTAGGGTTAGCTTTAGGGATTAAGGGTTAGAGGGTTAGGGTTAGGATTAGAGTTAGGATGACTGTTAGGGTTAGATGGTTAGGGGTTAGGGTTAGAATTTAGTTTTAGTGGGTTAGGGGTTTGGGTGGGGTTAGGTTTAGGGTTAGGGATAGGGTTAGGGTTAGGTTAAGGGTTAGGGGTTAGAATTTAGGGTTAGGGTTGGGGTTTGGGTTGGTTTCAGGGATAGGGTTAGGGTGTTAGGGTTAGGGCTAGGGTTAGGGTAAGTGTTAGGGTTAGGGTTAGGGTTGGGTTAGGGTTAGGGTTAGAGGGTTAGGGTTAGGGGGTTAGGGTTAGTGTTAGAGTGTTAGGGTTATAGTTGGGGTTAGGGTTAGGGGGTTAGGTTTAGAGTTATTTTAAGGGGTTAGGGTTATGGTTTAGGGTTAAGGTAAGGGTTTGGGGGTTGGGGTTATTGTTGGGGTTGGGGTTAGGGTTACGGTTAGGGTTAGGGTGAGGGTTAGGGTTAGAGGGTTAGGGTTAGTTTCAGGGGGTTAGTGTTTGAGGGTTAGGGTTTAAGGGTAGTGTTAGGGTTAGATAAATAGGGTTTGGGTTTATGGTTAGGGGTTAGGGTTACGGTTACGGTTAGATAGCTAGGGTTAGGGTTAGGATTAGGGTTTGGGTTAGGGTTAGATAGATAGGGTTAGGGGTTAGGGTTAGGGTTAGATACGGGTTAGGGTTAGGGTCAGAGGGTTCGGGTTAGAGGGTTAGGGTTAGAGGGTTAGGAATAGGGTTAGGGTTGGGGTTAGGGGTTAGGTTTAGAGTTAGGTTTGGGATTAGGGTTAGAGGGTTAGGGTGAGGGTTAGGGTTAGGGTTAGAGGGTTAGGATTAGGGTTTGGGTTAGGGTTAGAGGGTTAGGGATAGGGTTAGAGGGTTAGGGTTAGAATTTAGGGTAAGGGGTTAGGGTTAGGGGTTAGGGTTAGGGTTAGGGTTAGGAGTTAGGGTTAGGGTTAGGGTTAAGGTTAGGGTTAGGGTTAGAGGGTTAGGTTTAGAGGGTTAGGGTTAGAGGGTTAGGATGAGGGTTCGGGTTAGGGTTAGAGGGTTAGGGTTGGGGTGAGGGTTAGGAATAGGGTTAGAGGGTTAGCGTTAGATTTTAGGGTAAGGGGTTAGGGGTAAGGGGTTAGGGTTAGATAGGGATAGCTTTAGGGTTGGATAGGGTTAGGGTTTAGGGTTAGGGTCTGGTTTAGAGGGTTAGGGTTAGGGTTAGGGTTTGAGGGTTAAGATTAGGGTTAGAGGGATACGGTTAGGGTTAGGTTTAGGGATAGAAGGTTAGAGGGCTCGGGTTCGGGTTAGGATTAGAGTTAAGCTGAGGGATAGGTTTAGATGGTTAGGGTTAGGGGTTAGGGTTAGGGTTAGAGTTAGGGTTAGGGGATAAGGTTAGGGTTAGAGGGTTAGGATTAGGGTTAGGATTAGGGTAATAGGGTTAGGTTAGGGTTAGAGGGTTAGATGGTTAGGGTTAGGGTTAGGGTAAGGGTAAGGGTTAGGGTTAGAATGTAAGGGTTAGAGGGTTAGGGTTAGGGTTTGATACATAGGGTTAGGGTTAGAGTTATGGTTAGGGGGTTAAGGTAAGGGGTTATGTATAGGGTTAGGATTAGCGTTTGAGGGTTAGGGGTAGGGTTAGGGGTTAGGGTCAGGGTTAGAGGCTTAGGGTTAGGGGTAGGGTTAGGGTTAGGTTTAGGGGTTAAGGTTAGGGGTTAGGGTTAGGGTTAGGAGTTAGGGTTAGGAGTTAGGGTTAGGGTTAGGGGGTTAGGGGTTAGGGTTAGGGTTAGGGTTAGGGTTAGGGTTAGAGGGTTAGGGTTAGGGTTAGAAGGTTAGGATTAGGGTTCGGGTTAGATGGTTAGGGTTATGGATAGGGTTAGAGGGTTAGGGTTAGAATTTAGGGTAAGGGGTTAGGGGTAAGGGGTTAGGGTTAGATAGGGAAAGCTTTAGGGTTGGATAGGGTTAGGGTTTAGGGTTATGGTTAGAGGGTTAGGGTTAGATGGTTAGGGTTAGGGTTAGGGTTTGATACATAGGGTTAGGGTTAGGGTTATGGTTAGGGGGTTATGGTTAGGGTTAGCGTTTGAGGGTTAGGGGTAGGGGTTAGGGGTTAGGGGTTAGGGTCAGGGTTAGAGGCTTAAGGTTAGGGTTAGGGTTAGGATTAGGTTTAGGGGTTAGGGATAGGGGTTAGGGTTAGGAGTTAGGGTTAGGAGTTAGGGTTAGGGTTAGAGGGTTAGGGTTAGAGGGTTAGGGGTTAGGGTTAGGGTTAGAGGGTTAGGGTTAGAAAGTTAGGATTAGGGTTCGGGTTAGAGGGTTAGGGTTAGGGCTAGGGTTAGAGGGTTAGGGTTAGAATTTAGGGTAAGGGGTTAGGGGTAAGGGGTTATAGTTAGATATGGATAGCTTTAGGGTTGGATAGGGTTAGGGTTTAGGGTTAGGGTCCGGTTTAGAGAATTAGGGTTAGAGGGTTGGGGTTAGGGTTTCAGGGTTAAGATTAGGGTTAGAGGGTTAAGGTTAGGGTTAGGTTTAGGTTTAGGGATAGAAGATTGGAGGGCTAGGGTTAGGGTTAGGATTAGAGTTAAGGTGAGGGTTAGGGTTAGATGGTTAAGGTTAGGAAATAGGGTTAGAATTAGGGTTTAGGGGTTAGGATTAGGGGTTAAGGTTAGGGTTAGGGCTAGGGTTAGGGTTAGGGTTAGGGTTTAGGGTTAGGGTTACAGTTTAGGGTTAGAGGGTTAGGGTTAGTGGTTAGGGTAAGTGTTAGGGTTAGAGGGTTAGGGTTAGAGGGTTAGGTTTGAGGGTTAGGGTTAGAGGGTTAGGGTTAGGGTTAGATACATAGGGTTAGGGGGTTAGGGGTAGGGTTAATGGTTAGGGTTAGTGTTAGGGTTGGAGGGTTAGGGTTAGGGTTAGTGTTAGGGGTTAAGGTTAGGGTTAGAGGGTTTGGGTTCAGGTTAGGGTTTAGGGTTAGGTTTACGGTTTAGGGTTAGGGTTAGGGTTAGGGTCAGGGTTAGGGCTAGAGGGTTAGGGTTAGGGGTTAGGGTAAGGGTTAGGGTTAGGGTTAGAGGGTTAGGGTTAGAGGATAAGGCTTAGAGGGTTAGGGTTAGAGGGTTAGGGTTAGGGCTAGATACATAGGGTTAGGGGGTTAGGGTTTGGGGTTAGAATTAGGGTTAGAGGGTTAGGGTTAGGGGTTAGTGTTAGGGGTTAAGGTTAGGGTTAGAGGGTTTGGGTTAGGGTTTAGGGTTAGGGTTACGGTTTAGGGTTAAGGTTAGGGTTAGTGTTAGAGGGTTAGGGGTTAGGGTTAGGCTTAGAGGGTTAGGGTTAGGGTTAGAGGGTTAGGATTAGGGTTTGGGTTAGGGTTAGAGGGTTAGGGATAGGGTTAGAGGGTTAGGGTTAGAATTTAGGGTAAGGGGTTAGGGGTAAGGGGTTAGGGTTAGATAGGGATAGCTTTAGGGTTGGATAGGGTTAGGGTTTAGGGTTATGGTTAGAGGGTTAGGGTTAGATGGTTAGGGTATGGGTAAGGGTTAGGGTTAGAGGGTAAGGGATAGAGGGTTAGGGTTAGGGTTTGATACATAGGGTTAGGGTTATGGTTAGGGGGTTACGGTTAGGGTTAGCGTTTGAGGGTTAGGGGTAGGGGTTAGGGGTTAGGGGTTAGGGTCAGGTTAGATAGAAGGTTAGAGGGTGCGGGTTCGGGTTAGGATTAGAGTTAAGCTGAGGGATTGGTTTAGAGGGTTAGGGTTAGGGTTAGGGATAAGGGTTAGGGTTAGAGTTAGGGTTAGGGGATAAGGTTAGGGTTAGAGGGTTAGGATTAGGGTTAGGATTAGGGTAATAGGGTTAGGTTAGGGTTAGTGTTAGGGTAAGGGGTAGGGTTAGAGGGTTAGGGTTAGAGGGTTAGATGGTTAGGGTTAGGGTTAGGGTAAGGGTAAGGGTAAGGGTAAGGGTTAGGGTTAGAATGTAAGGGTTAGAGGGTTAGGGTTAGGGTTTGATACATAGGGTTAGGGTTAGAGTTATGGTTAGGGGGTTAAGGTAAGGGGTTATTTATAGGGTTAGGATTAGCTTTTGAGGGTTAGGGGTAGGGTTAGGGGTTAGGGGTTAGGGTCAGGGTCAGAGGCTTAGGGTTAGGG
Organism: Pelophylax lessonae; assembly: GCF_965119305.1. NCBI lineage: Eukaryota > Metazoa > Chordata > Amphibia > Anura > Ranidae > Pelophylax > Pelophylax lessonae. The sequence continues at coordinate 177,145 of NW_028120087.1, read as the reverse complement.
TTAGGGTTAGGGGTAGGGTTAGGGTTAGGGTTAGGGTTAGGGTTAGGTTTAGGGGTTAAGGTTAGGGGTTAGGGTTAGGGTTAGGAGTTAGGGTTAGGAGTTAGGGTTAGGGTTAGAGGGTTAGGGGTTAGGGTTAGGGTTAGAGGGTTAGGGTTAGAAGGTTAGGATTAGGGTTCGGGCTAGATGGTTAGGGTTATGGATAGGGTTAGAGGGTTAGGGTTAGAATTTAGGGTAAGGGGTTAGGGGTAAGGGGTTAGGGGTAAGGGGTTAGGGTTAGATAGGGATAGCTTTAGGGTTGGATAGGGTTAGGGTTTAGGGTTATGGTTAGAGGGTTAGGGTTAGATGGTTAGGGTTAGGGTAAGGGTTAGGGTTAGAGGGTTAGGGTTAGGGTTTGATACATAGGGTTAGGGTTATGGTTAGGGGGTTATGGTTAGGGTTAGCGTTTGAGGGTTAGGGGTAGGGGTTAGGGGTTAGGGGTTAGGGTCAGGGTTAGAGGCTTAAGGTTAGGGGTAGGGGTAGGGTTAGGGTTAGGTTTAGGGGTTAGGGATAGGGGTTAGGGTTAGGGTTAGGAGTTAGGGTTAGGAGTTAGGGTTAGGGTTAGAGGGTTAGGGGTTAGGGTTAAGGTTAGAGGGTTACGGTTAGAAGGTTAGGATTAGGGTTCGGGTTAGAGGGTTAGGGCTAGGGTTAGAGGGTTAGGGTTAGAATTTAGGGTAAGGGGTTAGGGGTAAGGGGTTATAGTTAGATATGGATAGCTTTAGGGTTGGATAGGGTTAGGGTTTAGGGTTAGGGTCCGGTTTAGAGAGTTAGGGTTAGAGGGTTGGGGTTAGGGTTTCAGGGTTAAGATTAGGGTTAGAGGGTTAAGGTTAGGGTTAGGTTTAGGTTTAGGGATAGAAGATTGGAGGGCTAGGGTTAGGGTTAGGATTAGAGTTAAGGTGAGGGTTAGATGGTTACGGTTTGGAAATAGGGTTAGAATTAGGGTTTAGGGGTTTGGATTAGGGGTTAAGGTTAGGGCTAGGGTTAGGGTTAGGGTTAGGGTTTAGGGTTAGGGTTACAGTTTAGGGTTAGAGGGTTAGGGTTAGGGGTTAGGGTAAGGGTTAGGGTTAGAGGGTTAGGGTTAGAGGGTTAGGTTTGAGAGTTAGGGTTAGAGGGTTAGGGTTAGATACATAGGGTTAGGGGGTTAGGGGTAGGGTTAATGGTTAGGGTTAGTGTTAGGGTTGGAGGGTTAGGGTTAGGGTTAATGTTAGGGGTTAAGGTTAGGGTTAGAGGGTTTGGGTTCAGGTTAGGGTTTAGGGTTAGGTTTACGGTTTAGGGTTAGGGTTAGGGTTAGGGTTAGGGTTAGGGTTAGAGGGATAGGGGTTAGGGTAAGGGTTAGGGTTAGAGGGTTAGGGTTAGAGGATAAGGCTTAGAGGGTTAGGGTTAGAGGGTTAGGGCTAGATACATAGGGTTAGGGGGTTAGGGTTTGGGGTTAGAATTAGGGTTAGAGGGTTAGGGTTAGGGGTTAGTGTTAGGGGTTAAGGTTAGGGTTAGAGGATAAGGCTTAGGGGGTTAGGGTTAGAGGGTTAGGGCTAGATACATAGGGTTAGGGGGTTAGGGTTTGGGGTTAGAATTAGGGTTAGAGGGTTAGGGTTAGGGGTTAGTGTTAGGGGTTAAGGTTAGGGTTAGAGGGTTTGGGTTAGGGTTTAGGGTTAGGGTTACGGTTTAGGGTTAAGGTTAGGGTTAGTGTTAGAGGGTTAGGGGTTAGGGTTAGGGTAAGGGATAGGGTTTGGGTTAGGGTTAGAGGGTTAGGGTTAGAGGATTAGGCTTAGAGGGTTAGGGTTAGGGTTAGGGTTAGAGGGTTAGGATTAGGGTTTGGGTTAGGGTTAGAGGGTTAGGGATAGGGTTAGAGGGTTAGGGTTATAATTTAGGGTAAGGGGTTAGGGGTAAGGGGTTAGGGTTAGATAGGGATAGCTTTAGGGTTGGATAGGCTTAAGGTTTAGGGTTAGGGTCCGGTTTAAAGGGTTAGGGTTAGAGGGTTGGGGTTAGGGTTTGAAGGTTAAGATTAGGGTTAGATGGTGAAGGTTAGGGTTAGCTTTAGGGATTAAGGGTTAGAGGGTTAGGGTTAGGATTAGAGTTAGGATGACTGTTAGGGTTAGATGGTTAGGGGTTAGGGTTAGAATTTAGTTTTAGTGGGTTAGGGGTTTGGGTGGGGTTAGGTTTAGGGTTAGGGATAGGGTTAGGGTTAGGTTAAGGGTTAGGGGTTAGAATTTAGGGTTAGGGTTGGGGTTTGGGTTGGTTTCAGGGATAGGGTTAGGGTGTTAGGGTTAGGGCTAGGGTTAGGGTAAGTGTTAGGGTTAGGGTTAGGGTTGGGTTAGGGTTAGGGTTAGAGGGTTAGGGTTAGGGGGTTAGGGTTAGTGTTAGAGTGTTAGGGTTATAGTTGGGGTTAGGGTTAGGGGGTTAGGTTTAGAGTTATTTTAAGGGGTTAGGGTTATGGTTTAGGGTTAAGGTAAGGGTTTGGGGGTTGGGGTTATTGTTGGGGTTGGGGTTAGGGTTACGGTTAGGGTTAGGGTGAGGGTTAGGGTTAGAGGGTTAGGGTTAGTTTCAGGGGGTTAGTGTTTGAGGGTTAGGGTTTAAGGGTAGTGTTAGGGTTAGATAAATAGGGTTTGGGTTTATGGTTAGGGGTTAGGGTTACGGTTACGGTTAGATAGCTAGGGTTAGGGTTAGGATTAGGGTTTGGGTTAGGGTTAGATAGATAGGGTTAGGGGTTAGGGTTAGGGTTAGATACGGGTTAGGGTTAGGGTCAGAGGGTTCGGGTTAGAGGGTTAGGGTTAGAGGGTTAGGAATAGGGTTAGGGTTGGGGTTAGGGGTTAGGTTTAGAGTTAGGTTTGGGATTAGGGTTAGAGGGTTAGGGTGAGGGTTAGGGTTAGGGTTAGAGGGTTAGGATTAGGGTTTGGGTTAGGGTTAGAGGGTTAGGGATAGGGTTAGAGGGTTAGGGTTAGAATTTAGGGTAAGGGGTTAGGGTTAGGGGTTAGGGTTAGGGTTAGGGTTAGGAGTTAGGGTTAGGGTTAGGGTTAAGGTTAGGGTTAGGGTTAGAGGGTTAGGTTTAGAGGGTTAGGGTTAGAGGGTTAGGATGAGGGTTCGGGTTAGGGTTAGAGGGTTAGGGTTGGGGTGAGGGTTAGGAATAGGGTTAGAGGGTTAGCGTTAGATTTTAGGGTAAGGGGTTAGGGGTAAGGGGTTAGGGTTAGATAGGGATAGCTTTAGGGTTGGATAGGGTTAGGGTTTAGGGTTAGGGTCTGGTTTAGAGGGTTAGGGTTAGGGTTAGGGTTTGAGGGTTAAGATTAGGGTTAGAGGGATACGGTTAGGGTTAGGTTTAGGGATAGAAGGTTAGAGGGCTCGGGTTCGGGTTAGGATTAGAGTTAAGCTGAGGGATAGGTTTAGATGGTTAGGGTTAGGGGTTAGGGTTAGGGTTAGAGTTAGGGTTAGGGGATAAGGTTAGGGTTAGAGGGTTAGGATTAGGGTTAGGATTAGGGTAATAGGGTTAGGTTAGGGTTAGAGGGTTAGATGGTTAGGGTTAGGGTTAGGGTAAGGGTAAGGGTTAGGGTTAGAATGTAAGGGTTAGAGGGTTAGGGTTAGGGTTTGATACATAGGGTTAGGGTTAGAGTTATGGTTAGGGGGTTAAGGTAAGGGGTTATGTATAGGGTTAGGATTAGCGTTTGAGGGTTAGGGGTAGGGTTAGGGGTTAGGGTCAGGGTTAGAGGCTTAGGGTTAGGGGTAGGGTTAGGGTTAGGTTTAGGGGTTAAGGTTAGGGGTTAGGGTTAGGGTTAGGAGTTAGGGTTAGGAGTTAGGGTTAGGGTTAGGGGGTTAGGGGTTAGGGTTAGGGTTAGGGTTAGGGTTAGGGTTAGGGTTAGAGGGTTAGGGTTAGGGTTAGAAGGTTAGGATTAGGGTTCGGGTTAGATGGTTAGGGTTATGGATAGGGTTAGAGGGTTAGGGTTAGAATTTAGGGTAAGGGGTTAGGGGTAAGGGGTTAGGGTTAGATAGGGAAAGCTTTAGGGTTGGATAGGGTTAGGGTTTAGGGTTATGGTTAGAGGGTTAGGGTTAGATGGTTAGGGTTAGGGTTAGGGTTTGATACATAGGGTTAGGGTTAGGGTTATGGTTAGGGGGTTATGGTTAGGGTTAGCGTTTGAGGGTTAGGGGTAGGGGTTAGGGGTTAGGGGTTAGGGTCAGGGTTAGAGGCTTAAGGTTAGGGTTAGGGTTAGGATTAGGTTTAGGGGTTAGGGATAGGGGTTAGGGTTAGGAGTTAGGGTTAGGAGTTAGGGTTAGGGTTAGAGGGTTAGGGTTAGAGGGTTAGGGGTTAGGGTTAGGGTTAGAGGGTTAGGGTTAGAAAGTTAGGATTAGGGTTCGGGTTAGAGGGTTAGGGTTAGGGCTAGGGTTAGAGGGTTAGGGTTAGAATTTAGGGTAAGGGGTTAGGGGTAAGGGGTTATAGTTAGATATGGATAGCTTTAGGGTTGGATAGGGTTAGGGTTTAGGGTTAGGGTCCGGTTTAGAGAATTAGGGTTAGAGGGTTGGGGTTAGGGTTTCAGGGTTAAGATTAGGGTTAGAGGGTTAAGGTTAGGGTTAGGTTTAGGTTTAGGGATAGAAGATTGGAGGGCTAGGGTTAGGGTTAGGATTAGAGTTAAGGTGAGGGTTAGGGTTAGATGGTTAAGGTTAGGAAATAGGGTTAGAATTAGGGTTTAGGGGTTAGGATTAGGGGTTAAGGTTAGGGTTAGGGCTAGGGTTAGGGTTAGGGTTAGGGTTTAGGGTTAGGGTTACAGTTTAGGGTTAGAGGGTTAGGGTTAGTGGTTAGGGTAAGTGTTAGGGTTAGAGGGTTAGGGTTAGAGGGTTAGGTTTGAGGGTTAGGGTTAGAGGGTTAGGGTTAGGGTTAGATACATAGGGTTAGGGGGTTAGGGGTAGGGTTAATGGTTAGGGTTAGTGTTAGGGTTGGAGGGTTAGGGTTAGGGTTAGTGTTAGGGGTTAAGGTTAGGGTTAGAGGGTTTGGGTTCAGGTTAGGGTTTAGGGTTAGGTTTACGGTTTAGGGTTAGGGTTAGGGTTAGGGTCAGGGTTAGGGCTAGAGGGTTAGGGTTAGGGGTTAGGGTAAGGGTTAGGGTTAGGGTTAGAGGGTTAGGGTTAGAGGATAAGGCTTAGAGGGTTAGGGTTAGAGGGTTAGGGTTAGGGCTAGATACATAGGGTTAGGGGGTTAGGGTTTGGGGTTAGAATTAGGGTTAGAGGGTTAGGGTTAGGGGTTAGTGTTAGGGGTTAAGGTTAGGGTTAGAGGGTTTGGGTTAGGGTTTAGGGTTAGGGTTACGGTTTAGGGTTAAGGTTAGGGTTAGTGTTAGAGGGTTAGGGGTTAGGGTTAGGCTTAGAGGGTTAGGGTTAGGGTTAGAGGGTTAGGATTAGGGTTTGGGTTAGGGTTAGAGGGTTAGGGATAGGGTTAGAGGGTTAGGGTTAGAATTTAGGGTAAGGGGTTAGGGGTAAGGGGTTAGGGTTAGATAGGGATAGCTTTAGGGTTGGATAGGGTTAGGGTTTAGGGTTATGGTTAGAGGGTTAGGGTTAGATGGTTAGGGTATGGGTAAGGGTTAGGGTTAGAGGGTAAGGGATAGAGGGTTAGGGTTAGGGTTTGATACATAGGGTTAGGGTTATGGTTAGGGGGTTACGGTTAGGGTTAGCGTTTGAGGGTTAGGGGTAGGGGTTAGGGGTTAGGGGTTAGGGTCAGGGTTAGAGGCTTAAGGTTAGGGTTAGGGGTAGGGGTAGGGGTAGGGGTAGGGTTAGGGTTAGGGTTAGGTTTAGGGGTTAGGGATAGGGGTTAGGGTTAGGAGTTAGGGTTAGGAGTTAGGGTTAGGGTTAGAGGGTTAGGGTTAGAGGGTTAGGGGTTAGGGTTAGAGGGTTAGGGTTAGAAGGTTAGGATTAGAGTTCGGGTTAGAGGGTTAGGGCTAGGGTTAGAGGGTTAGGGTTAGAATTTAGGGTAAGGGGTTAGGGGTAAGGGGTTATAGTTAGATATGGATAGCTTTAGGGTTGGATAGGGTTAGGGTTTAGGGTTAGGGTCCGGTTTAGAGAGTTAGGGTTAGAGGGTTGGGGTTAGGGTTTCAGGGTTAAGATTAGGGTTAGAGGGTTAAGGTTAGGGTTAGGTTTAGGTTTAGGGATAGAAGATTGGAGGGCTAGGGTTAGGGTTAGGATTAGAGTTAAGGTGAGGGTTAGGGTTAGATGGTTAAGGTTAGGAAATAGGGTTAGAATTAGGGTTTAGGGGTTAGGATTAGGGGTTAAGGTTAGGGTTAGGGCTAGGGTTAAGGTTAGGGTTAGGGTTTAGGGTTAGGGTTACAGTTTAGGGTTAGAGGGTTAGGGTTAGTGGTTAGGGTAAGTGTTAGGGTTAGAGGGTTAGGGTTAGAGGGTTAGGTTTGAGGGTTAGGGTTAGAGGGTTAGGGTTAGGGTTAGATACATAGGGTTAGGGGGTTAGGGGTAGGGTTAATGGTTAGGGTTAGTGTTATGGTTGGAGGGTTAGGGTTAGGGTTAGTGTTAGGGGTTAAGGTTAGGGTTAGAGGGTTTGGGTTCAGGTTAGGGTTAGGTTTACGGTTTAGGGTTAGGGTTAGGGTTAGAGGGTTAGGGTTAGGGTAAGGGTTAGGGTTAGGGTTAGGGTTAGAGGGTTAGGGTTAGAGGATAAGGCTTAGAGGGTTAGGGTTAGAGGGTTAGGGTTAGGGCTAGATACATAGGGTTAGGGGGTTAGGGTTAGAATTAGGGTTAGAGGGTTAGGGTTAGGGGTTAGTGTTAGGGGTTAAGGTTAGGGTTAGAGGGTTTGGGTTAGGGTTTAGGGTTAGGGTTATGGTTTAGGGTTAAGGTTAGGGTTAGTGTTAGAGGGTTAGGGGTTAGGGTTAGGGTAAGGGATAGGGTTTGGGTTAGGGTTAGAGGGTTAGGGTTAGAGGATTAGGCTTAGAGGGTTAGGGTTAGGGTTAGAGGGTTAGGATTAGGGTTTGGGTTAGGGTTAGAGGGTTAGGGATAGGGTTAGAGGGTTAGGGTTAGAATTTAGGGTAATGGGTTAGGGGTAAGGGGTTAGGGTTAGATAGGGATAGCTTTAGGGTTGGATAGGGTTAAGGTTTAGGGTTAGGGTCCGGCTTAAAGGGTTAGGGTTAGAGGGTTGGGGTTAGGGTTTGAAGGTTAAGATTAGGGTTAGATGGTGAAGGTTAGGGTTAGCTTTAGGGATTAAGGGTTAGAGGGTTAGGGTTAGGATTAGAGTTAGGATGACTGTTAGGGTTAGATGGTTAGGGGTTAGGGTTAGAATTTAGTTTTAGTGGGTTAGGGGGTTAGGGGTTTGGGTGGGGTTAGGTTTAGGGTTAAGGATAGGGTTAGGGTTAGGTTAAGGGTTAGGGGTTAGAATTTAGGGTTAGGGTTGGGGTTTGGGTTGGTTTCAGGGATAGGGTTAGGGTGTTAGGGTTAGGGCTAGGGTTAGGGTAAGTGTTAGGGTTAGGGTTAGGGTTGGGTTAGGGTTAGGGTTAGAGGGTTAGGGTTTGAGGGTTAGGGTTAGTGTTAGAGTGTTAGGGTTATAGTTGGGGTTAGGGGGTTAGGTTTAGAGTTATGGTAAGGGGTTAGGGTTATGGTTTAGGGTTAAGGTTAGGGTTAGGGGGTTGGGGTTATTGTTGGGGTTGGGGTTAGGGTTAGGGTTAGGGTTAGAGGGTTAGGGTTAGTTTCAGGGGGTTAGTGTTAGAGGGTTAGGGTTTAACCACTTAAGCCCCGGAAGATTTTACCCCCATTCCGACCAGGGGGTATTTTACGACTCGGCACTGCGTGACTTTAACTGACAATTGTGCGGTCATGCAATGTGGTACCCAAACGAAATTTACGTCCTTTTTTTCCCACAAACAGAGCTTTCTTTTGGTGGTATTTGATCACCTCTGCGCTATTTATTTTTTGCGATATTAATAAAAAAAGAGCGAAAATTTTGCAAAAAAATGACATTTTCAACTTTGTCTTTTAAAAAATATCCAATATACTCAATTTATGTATTTTTTTTTGGCCAAAATATATTTAGCTACATGTCTTTGACAAAAAAAAATCAATGAGCGTATTTTTATTGGTTTGCGCAAAAGTTATAGCGTCTACAAACTATGGTGTAAATACAGAAATTTACGCAGCTTTAATTTTTGACTGCCTATCTCATTTCATGAAGTGCTAAAATGGCGGGGCAGTACAAAACCCCCCCAAACTACCACTTTTTGGAAAGTAGACATCCTAAGGAATGTTCTGAGAGGCATGTTGAGCTCAAAATTTTTTTTTTTTTTTACACAAAGTTGTCATTGAAATGATATATTGCTCACACATGCCATGGGTATATGTGTAATTACACCCCAAAATATATTCTGCTGCTTCTCCTGAGTACAGGGATACCACATATGTGGGACTTTTTGGGAGCCTAGCTGTGTACGGGACCACAAAAACAAATCCCCACCATCAGAATTTCAAAGGGCGTACATTTTTCATTGCATTTTCTCACTACCTCTAACGGTTTAGGAGGCCCTGAAATGTCAAGATACCACAAAACCCCCCCCCAAATGACCCCATTTTGGAAAGTAGACACCCCAAGCTGTTTGCTAAGAGGCATGGTGAGTCCATGGAATATTTTATATTTTACCACAAGTTTTGAGAATATTACTATTTTTTTTTTTATTTTTTTTTTTTACACAACGTTGTCACTAAAAGATAAAATTCTCACACATGACATGGGTATATGTGGAATTACACCCCAAAATACATTCTGCCACTTCTCCTGAGTATGGGGATGCCCCATGTGTGAGACTTTTTGGGAGCCTAGCTGTGTACAGGACCGCGAAAACCAATCAACACTCCCAGGTTTTCTAATGGCGTAAATTGTGCATGTCACCTCTGCACTACCTGTCACAGTTTCGGAGGCCCTAAAATTCCAAGATAGCACAAACCCCCCCCAAATGACCCCATTTTGGAAAGTAGACACCGCAAGCTATTTGCTGAGAGGCATGGTGAGTCCATGGAATATTTTATATTCTGCCACAAGTTCCGGGAAATACATATATATATATATATATATATATTTTTTTTTTCACAAAGTTGTCAGTAAATGAAATATTGCTCACACATGCCATGGGTATATGTGAAATGACACCCCAAAATACATTCTGCTGCTTCTCCTGAGTACAGGGATACCCCATGTGTGAGACTTTTTTGCAGTCTAGCCGAGTACAGGTCCCCGAAAACCAGTCCCCGCTTTCAAGCTTTCCAAGGGCGTAAATTGTTGATTTCACTCCTGACTACCTATCACAGTTTCGGAGGCCCTAAAATTCCAAGATAGCACAAAACCCCCCCAAATGACCCCATTTTGGAAAGTAGACACCCCAAGCTATTTGCTGAGAGGCATGGTGAGTCCATGGAATATTTCATATTTTGCCACAAGTTCCGGGAAATATATATATATATATACATTTTTTTTTTTTTTTCACAAAGTTGTCAGTAAATGAAATATTGCTCACACATGCCATGGGTATATGTGAAATGACACCCCAAAATACATTCTGCTGCTTCTCCTGAGTACAGGGATACCCCATGTGTGAGACTTTTTTGCAGTCTAGCCGAGTACAGGTCCTCGAAAACCAGTCCCCACTTTCAGGCTTTCCAAGGGCGTAAATTGTTGATTTCACTCCTGACTACCTATCACAGTTTCGGAGGCCCTAAAATTCCAAGATAGCACAAAACCCCCCCCAAATGACCCCATTTTGGAAAGTAGACACCCCAAGCTATTTGCTGAGAGGCATGGTGAGTCCATGGAATATTTTATATTTTGCCACAAGTTCCGGGAAATATATATATATATATATTTTTTTTTTTTTTTTACACAAAGTTGTCAGTAAATTATATATTGCTCACACATGCCATGGGTATATGTGAACTGACACCCCAAAATACATTCTGCTGCTTCTCCTGAGTATAGGGAAACCCCATGTGTGAGACTTTTTTGCAGTCTAGCCGAGTACAGGACCCCGAAAACCAATCATCGCCTTCAGGCTTTCCAAGGGCGTAAATTGTTGATTTCACTCCTGACTACCTATCACAGTTTTGGAGGCCATGAAATGCCAAGACAGCACAACCCCCCCCCCCCCCCCAAATGACCCCTTTTCGGAAAGTAGACACCCTGAGCTATTTGCAGAGAGGCATGTTGAGTGTTTTGCAGATCTCACTTTTTGTCACAAAGTTTTGGAAATTGAAAAAAGAGGGAAAAAAATGCATTTTCCTGTTTTTTCTTCATTTTCCAAAAAAAATTAGAGCTGCAAAATACTCACCATGCCTCTCAGCAAATAGATTGGAGTGTCTACTTTGCAAAATGGGGTCATTTGGGGGGGGTTTGTGCAATCTTGGCTTTTTATGGACTTCAAAACTGTGATAGGTAGTAAGGAGTGAGATCAACAATTTACGCCCTTAGAAAGCCTAAAGGTGCGCATTGGTTTTCCGGGTCCTGTACGCGGCTAGACTGGCAAAAAGTCTCACACATGGGGTATCATTGTACTCAGGAGAAGCAGCAGAATGTATTTTGGGGTGTCATTTCACATATACCCATGGCCTGTGTGAGCAATATATCATTTACTGACAACTTTGTGTAAAAAAATAAAAAAAAATAAAAAAAAATTTTTTCCTCGAAACTTGTGGCAAAATATAAACTATTCCATGGACTCACCATACTTCTCAGCCAGTAGCTTGGAGTGTCTACTTTGCAAAATGGGGTCATTTGGGGGGGTTTTGTGCCATCTTGAAATTTCAGGGCCTCTGAAACTGTGACAGGTAGTCAGGGGTAAAATCAGCAATTTACGCCATTCGAAAACCTGAAGATGTGGATTGGTTTTCGGGGGCGCGTACACAGCTAGGCTCCCAAAAAGTCTCACACATGTGGTATCCCTGTACTCAGGAGAAGCAAAAGAATGTATTTTGGGGTGTCATTTCACATATTCCCATGGCATGCATGAGCAATATATCATTTAGTGACAACTTTCTGTAAAAAAACAACAAAAAAAAAAAATAATAATTTTCCCGAAACTTGTGGCAAAATATAAAATACTCCATGGACTCACCATGCCTCTCAGAAAAAAGCTTTGGGTGTCTACTTTTCAAAAAGGGGTCATTAGGGGGGTGTTTGAACTGTCCCGGCATTTTATGCTCAATCTTATCCACACATCACCCACTCTTCTAACCACTTGAAAACCAAGCCTTTTCTGTGCCTTTTTGTTTACATGAAAAAATATTTTTTTTTTACTAGAAAATTACTTTGAACCCCCAAACATTATATATTTTTTTAAAGCAGAGGCCCTATAGAATAAAATGGTGGATGTTGCAAATTTTTTTGTCACACGGTATTTGCGCACAGATTTTCCAAACGCAATTTTTGCGAAAAAAATACATTTTTTTTTAATTTATTGCACAAATACACTATATAATTCCAATTTTTTTGGTAAAATTTAAAAGATGATCTTATGCCGAGTTCATAGACACCTAACATGACATGCTTTAAAAATTGCGCATGCCTGCGCAGCGACAAAAACGTATGTACATTTTTGAAAACATTTAAAAGTCTCTACAGGTTACCACTTTAGACTTACAGAGGAGGTCTACTGCAAGAATTACTGCACTCGATCTGGCGATCGCGGCGATACCTCACATGCATGCTGCAATTGTGGTTTACATATGACACTAGACCACCGCTTGCGTGCGCCATTGCGCGCAAGCACCGGGGGTAAGGGGGGGGGCTCAATTTTTTTTTTTTTCTTTTTTCTTTTGCTTTTTTATGTTATTTTGACACCTTTCCTTTAATTTTTTTTTTTTTAAATAATTTTTATTGTTATCATAGTGAATTTAAATATCCCCTATGATAGCAATCTGTGGTGACAGGTACTCTTTTTTAAAAAAAATTGGGGTCTTTTAGACTCTAGATCTCTCCTCTGACCTTAACGCATCTGACCACACCAAAATTGGTGTGATAAAATACTTTCCCAATTTCCCAATGGCCCTGTTTATTTCTGGTGAAACAGAAGTCATAAAATGCTCGTAGCCTCCGGCATCTTAGGCCATAGAGATGATTGGAGCCATTCTCATCTCCAATTAGCTCTATGGTTAGATAATTGAACCACCGGCTGCACTCTCGGGTTAACCGGTGGGACAGGAGAGCCAGAGAAAAACCATGGAAGGCTGCGGAAGGCGGCGGTGGGGGGGGGGAGGCCCCTCCCACTGCATGTAAAAGCAGTCTAGCGGCCAATTACCTGCTAGAATTGCTTTTACATGTAAGCCGACCGCTGGCTGTAAAAAACGATACCAAGATGATGCCTAAATCTGCAGGCATCATCCTGGTATAACCACTCAAAGTCCAGCAACGTACCAGTACATTGCTGGTCCTTGTTTGGCATATAGGTTTTTTTTTTTTTCATGCAGCCTGTGGGCTGAACGGAAAAAAAGAGAACCTATCAGAAATCAGCACAGGAATAATGCGTAGTATTACTCATCATTAACCGCCCAAACAACCACCCACTGAATTTAATGATGGGTATACACGACACTATCCACGTATACCAAAATAGGATTTTAACTGCAGTGCTGAAATCAGAAAATCACCACAGCTGCTATCAGCAAAGGTATCCATATATGCTGAGCGCAAACGCTGTTTGTGTCAGAATATATAAAATCAATGCGTGGTAGCCGACGAGTACCTGCAAGAGAAACAGGTCACAAAAGAATGAAAAAACAAACAAAGGACATTGAAAAAAAGTATAGTAGGAAGGAGTAGAAGGACATATAAAATGACTGACAACAACAGTTTTTGGATCTTCATCATTAACCGCCCAAACAACCACCCACTGAATTTAATGATGGGTATACACGGCGCTATCCACGTATACCAAAATAGGATTTTAACTGCAGTGCTGAAATCAGAAAATCACCACAGCTGCTATCAGCAAAGGTATCCATATATGCTGAGCGCAAACGCTGTTTGTGTCAGAATATATAAAATCAATGCGTGGTAGCCGACAAGTACCTGCAAGAGAAACAGGTCACAAAAGAATGAAAAAACAAACAAAGGACATTGAAAAAAGTATAGTAGGAAGGAGTAGAAGGACATATAAAATTACTGACACCACAACAGTTTTTGGATCCTTTTATTTTTCTTTCTAACTGTTCCTTTACTTCTTGATTTGGGAGGGACTGCGATCATCTGCGATCTTCTCTTCCAGCTTGGGTCTCTCAAAATGTCGATGGACATCCAACATCCTTCGAGACCCTGTGTTTATGTGCCCTACACTGTGTCGTGCTGTACCCTACGCTAATAATCCACTAGTGTATGGTAGCGCTCGAAACATTCCCCGATGCAGAGACCAGGTTGGTCAGGACATTTGGGACAATAATAACGGGTGTCACGCCTAAATCCGCGCTTGCTACAGACACGACATCTTCTTTGGGGCCATCTTTGGGTAGGGGTACTCGGGAGGACATGTGAAAAATGCCTCTCATGCAGCCGGCTCACTGCATCTGGAAGGGGAAGTTGGGCAGGCATGCCTCCTGGGTACAGGTAGGCAAGGATGATCTCTTCCTGGAATTCCCGGAAAGATCCAGTTCGTCCTGACGCCCTGTATAGGACAAAGGCGTTCAGCATAGCCAATTGGTATAGGTAAACAGACACTTTTTTGTACCAGCGTCTGGCTTTACGGGCAACTAAATACGGCGCCAAAAGCTGGTCGTTAAGGTCCACCCCTCCCATATTAAGGTTATATTCGTGGACACAGAGGGGTTTCTCCATAACGCCAGTTGCCGTAGGAATTTGGATCGTCGTGTCTGGGTGAAGGGAGGACAGAACATAAACATCCCGTGTATCCTTCCACTTCACCGCAAGTAATTTGTCCGTTTTCAAGCAGGCTCTCGCCCCCCGACTAAGACGGGAATCTACAAGCCGTTGGGGGAAGCCCCGGCGATTAGGTCGCACGGTGCCACATGCGCCAATTTGTAAATCGAGAAGGTGACTAAATAGTGGCACGCTTGTATAAAAGTTGTCCACGTACAAATGGTACCCCTTTCCGGATAAGGGTGACACCAAGTCCCAAACGATCTTACCGCTGCTCCCTATGTAGTCTGGGCAGTTGGGGGGCTCCACACAGCTATCTTTTCCCTCATAGACCCGGAAACTAACTGTATAGCCTGTGGCCCTGTCACACAATTTATACAGTTTGACCCCGTACTTGGCACGCTTGCTGGGGAGGTACTGTTTCATAGCAAGGCGGTCAGTAAATTTAATCAGGGACTCGTCAACGCAGACAACTTGTTCGGGGGTAAACAAGGCTGCAAACCGCTGATTGAAGTGGTCTATGAGGGGCCGAATTTTGTGGAGCCGATCGTATGCAGGGTCTCCCCGAGGACGACAGAGTTCATTGTCGCTGAAATGCATAAATCGCAGAATTTGCTCGTATCTCGTCCTGGACATAGAGGCAGAGTACATGCGCATATGGTGAACTGGGCTAGTGGACCAATATAGCCGTAATTCACTCTGTTTAGTTATGCCCATGTGGAGGGAAAGGCCCAGAAAGATCTTAAATTCGGAAACCGTTATAGGTTTCCAGCCGAATTGTCTGGCAAGGTGTGAATTTGGGTTGGCGGCGATGAACTGTTGTGCATATAAATTTGATTGATCCACAATAGATCTGTAAAGATCTTCCGTGAAGAACAGCTCAAAAAAGTTCAGGGGCGTAAAACCAGCTGTCTCCACGTGGATTCCAGGTTGGGCGGTGAATGGGGGAAGTACTGGTGCTGTAGTATCAGTGGGTTGCCAATTAGGAAATGCCAGCGCATCAGGGAGGGCACTATGGGCTCTACGGGCCTGTCTTCGAATACGCGGTGGCTGCGGGCCACTACTTGTGCTAGCCACCGCACCAGCTTCAACTGCACTTAGGGGACTCGCCACGTCACCAGGTCTTACTGCAGTGCTGGTTGTACTAGGTCCAGGTTGTACTAGGCCGCTGACGCTTGCCAGGTCGCCAGAAGGATGAGCGGCACTAGTACCCACACTCTGCTCCATACAAGCACCCTGCGATTCCTGCATCACAACAACTTCAGAATGGGGTCGGGTACGCCTGGGTCTAACAGGGACCCATCTGTCGTCGGAGCTATCTGTCAGGGAGCCGCTGCCGTCATCAGGTTCATATACTGACACTAATTCGGTCATTGTAGCTTCCCCTTCGCTATCAGATGACTCGGTCAGCATATAACTGATAAGCTCTTCATCCCTGTACGAACGTTTGGTCATTTTGGTAACTAAATTTACTCGTACAGTGATGCGACTCACAGGTAATAAAAGCACCTGGTTGTCGAAGATTATTTCAAGCGCTACAAAAAAAAACTGCTAATGCTAGCAGGGATCAGGCCTGACTCTGCTAACACAGCGGTTTTGTGTCTTGTGTTTTTTTGCAAGTGACAGTAATCTATTGATTACTACACTTGCCTGGGTGAAAGGGTTAAACGCAGGTGCTGGCCGGAATCAGTACTGATCGTGCAAACACCGCGTTTTGGGAACCCTAAACTATGGGGGCGCTAGTATAGTTCTGATCAGATCAGATATTGATCTGTTCAAACACTATACTAGAAATGGAAGTGTAGGTGCGTGCGTGCGTGCGTGTGTGGCAATCAAGGGGTTACTTCTAAACTATGCGCTGGGGATCTGGGGGGGGTGGCGGGGACCCTAAACCTCCTTTGGGAAAGAAACTAGCTAGCTAGCGCAACCTCAAGTCACAATGACACCAATACAAAATACAGTAAAAACAGTATATTATGTGTGTATTAGTGCTAATGTGACAGAGGGTGTAGGGGTTAACGGGATGTGATCAGGGGGGGATCAGGGGTTTAAATCTTTATTGGAAGGGACTGGCGGGTATCCTAAGGATAAAAGGAACGGTGGCAAGCGCTAAACCTGGTCACAAGTCACACTTATACGGGTATATAGAAAATGCTATATACTGTATACAGTGTGCGTTGTGGCAGGGGGTGTAGGGGTGATCAGGAGGGGATCAGGGGATTAAATCTTTATTGGGCGGGTGGCGGGGACCCTAAACCTCCTTGGGACACAAACTTAGTCGCCTGCGCTAATTCTGATCACAATGACACTAATACAAAAATACAAAAACACAGTATATTACGTTTGTATTAGTGCTGATGTGACAGAGGGTGTAGGGGTTAACTAGCGGTGATCAGGGGGGGATCAGGTGGGATCAGGGGCTTAAATCTTTATTAGGGGGGGGTGGCGGGTAATTCAAGTGGAAAAAGGGGGGTCGCAAGCGCTAGACCTGACCACAAATCACACTTATACGGGTATATAGCAAAATGCTATATACTGTATACGGTGTGTGTTATGGCAGGGGGTGTAGGGGTGATCAGGGGGGGGTCAGGGGCTTAAATCTTTATTGGGCGGGTGGCGGGGACCCTAAACCTTCTTGGGACAGAAACTTAGTCGCCTGCGCTAATTCTGATCACAGTGACACTAATACAAAAATACAATAACACCGTATATTGCGTTTGTATTAGTGCTACATAGTTACATAGTTACATAGTAGGTGAGGTTGAATAAAGACAATAGTCCATCCAGTTCAACCTGTGTAGGTGTGTGTGACTGTAATCATCTAACATAGCCCTCAATCTCCTTATCCTTGAGATGTAAGTCTAAGAGTCTTTTGAAAGTCACCATACTACCCGCAGAAACCACCTCTTGTGGTAGACAATTCCACAATCTTGTAGCCCTAACAGTAAAGAACCCCCCACGTTGCCTGAGGTTAAAACGCTTCTCCTCTAATCGCATTGTATGTCCTCGAGTCCTCATGCAATTCCTTCGAATGAACAGCTTTTCTTCTAAGCTGAGATCCCCATTAAGATATTTATAAATTGCTATCATGTCCCCTCTCAGACGTCTTTTCTCCAGGGAAAATAAATCGAGCGATTGCAGCCGCTCTTCATAGGTAAGGTCCTCCAACCCCATAATCAGTTTAGTTGCCCTTCTCTGGACTTTCTCCAGCTCCAACACATCCCTCCTGAGGACTGGCGACCAGAACTGGACAGAATACTCCAGATGCGGTCGGACCAGAGTTTTATAAAGTGGAAGGATTATAGTCTTATCTCTGGAATACATCCCTTTCTTTATGCATGCTAATATTCTGTTGGCTTTGGAAGCTGCCGCTTGGCATTGCATGCTGTTGCCTAATCTATCATCAACTAAGACTCCCAGATCTTTCTCCATTTTTGATTCCCCCAAGGGTTCCCCTCCTAACGTGTATTGTGTTTTTATGTTTTTGGTCCCCAAGTGCAAAACCTTACACTTCTCCACATTAAACCTCATTTGCCATGTCGTTGCCCACTCCGTAATTTTGTCCAGGTCATTCTGTAGGATATCTGCTTCATGCTGTGCAGTTATTGCCCTGGCCAATTTTGTGTCATCTGCAAAAACTGATAACGAACTACTGATCCCTTCCTCAATGCTGTTTATGAATAAATTGAACAAGGTTGGTCCCAGGACTGAGCCCTGGGGCACCCCGCTTACTACCTCAGACCAGTCTGAGTATGCGCTGTTTATTACTACCCTTTGGACACGCCCTTTTAGCCAGTTCCGTATCCAAGAGCAAACCCTGCTGTCGATACCTGCAGACCTTATTTTATAAATTAAGCGCTTGTGGGGAACTGTATCAAACGCCTTAGCGAAATCCAAGTACACCACATCCACTGGTCTCCCCCTATCTAGCTCACAGCTCACTTCCTCGTAGAATGCTAAGAGATTGGTTTGACAAGAACGCCCATTTGTAAACCCGTGCTGGTTACTACTGATGATGTTGTTGTCTTTAGCATACTCTACGATATAGTCCCTTATCATCCCCTCCAAAAGTTTACATACTATTGATGTCAGACTGACAGGCCTATAATTTCCCGGGATATGTCTCTGGCCCTTTTTGAATATCGGAATCACGTTAGCCTTCCTCCAATCCCCTGGTACATCTCCTGTCCTAATACTGTCAGCAAAGATCAGGAACAGTGGTCTAGATATAACCATACTGAGTTCCTTGAGCACTCTCGGATGTACGCCATCCGGGCCTGGTGATTTGTTTGTGTTAAGTTTATCCAGTCTTTCCCTGATTTCCCCCTCTGTTAGCCATAGTGGCAAGTCCTGTGTATTACTACTAACCATACAGTCATGGTCAGTGTACCCTTCCTTTTCCTGCGTAAAGACTGACGAGAAAAAAGAATTCAGCACGGTTGCTTTTTCAGTGTCCTCTGTAACCATCCTCCCATCATCGTTAATTATGTGTGCAATATGCTCTGCCCTAGTTTTTTTGCTGTTGATATATTTAAAGAATTTCTTTGGGTTTTTTTTACTATCCTCCGCTATTTGTCTCTCAAAGTTGATTTTAGCCATCTTGATTTCGTGTTTACACTTCTTATTTTCCTCCTTGTATTGCTGGAAGGCCGATACTGTGCCCTCTGATTTATATTTCTTGAAGGCCAATTTTTTTCCCCTAATAAGTTTTTTAACGCTACGGTTTAGCCAGCCAGGTTTGGCTTTGTCTCTTCTAAATTTATTCCCCATAGGAATGCACTGCAAGATGCCTTTGCTTAATATTGTTCTAAAGCATTCCCATTTTTCCTCTGTGGTCAGTGATCCCAGGGTTTGGTCCCAGTTTACCCTTTCCATCAATGAGTACAATTTTGGAAAGTCTGCCCTTCTGAAGTTTAGGGTTCTTATGTTCCCCACTTGCCTTTTTATATTGTTATTTATACTAAATGTGATCATCCTGTGATCGCTAGAGCCCAGGTTGTCCTGGACTCCTACCTCCGAGATTATGTCTGGGTCATTAGTGATCAATAGATCCAGGATAGCATTCTCTCTAGTAGGGGAATCCACCAACTGCGACATGTAGTTATCCTGTAAGGTTTCCGTGAATAGCCGGGCCTTATGCGAGTGTGCAGTCCCCTCTTCCCAGTCAATGTCGGGATAATTGAAGTCCCCCAACATGATGACTGATCCTAGTTTTGCCGCTTTACCTATTAGTGCTAAAAATTCCAGCTCTACCTCCTCCCCTTGGTTAGGTGGCCTATAGCAAACCCCCACAACTACTTTTCCCTTATCTTCTTCCCTATCGAGTTCAACCCACACAGATTCTAAATCCATGCTCATCCCATCCGTAATGTCACTCCTTTCTAGCACCTTTATATTGTTCTTGACATAGAGACATACCCCTCCCCCTCTTTTACCAACCCTGTCCTTCCGGTACACCGAATACCCTTGGATATTGGCCAGCCAGTCATGTGAGGGGTCGAACCAAGTCTCCGTTATTCCCACAAGGTCTATGTCTTCCTCATGTACTAACATTTCCAACTCATCCATCTTATTAGCTAGGCTCCTGGCATTAGCATATACCCCTCTTAGTTTTACGGAAGTTAAACGTGATTGGCGGTTTTGTTTATTTCTGTTTGGTCTGCTGTTCTCCCGCACAGACCCGCCAATTGATGTTGTTGACCTACTGTGCTGATGTGACAGAGGGTGTAGGGGTTAACGGCGGTGATCAGGGGGGGGTCAGGGGAGATCAGTGGGTTAAATCTTTATTAGGGGGGGGTGGGGGGTAATTTGAGTGGAAAAGGGGGGGTCGCAAGGGCTACACCTGTTCACAAATCACACTTATACAGGTATATAGGTATATGCTATATGCTGTATATAGTGTGTGTTGTGTCAGGTGCTGTAGGGGTTAATTGGGGGGGCGATCGGGGGTGAAATGTGCCTATCTAACTGCGTGTGAGTGTGCTTGGTGCAGTACTCACAGTAAGATGTGCTCTCCTCTCACGCTGGATCCAAAAAGACCGTTGTGGGGGGAGGGCACATCTCCTCTAAGCCTGTGTTTACATTTCACAGGCTTAGAGGATGATCTGATTGGGCAGGACCGATAAACAGGTCCAGACCAAAAATGATTGGCCTGGACCTTATGACTGATCGGTTCTGAACCCAATCGAGTCATCATCGGCGGCGGGGACGCGCGGGAGCGCGCACAGGGCCGGCAAATTGTGCTGACGTAGGCCTACGTCAGTTTGCCTGGCCGGGGCTGAGTGCCGACGTAGATCGTCGTGCGCCGGTCGTAAAGTGGTTAAGGGTAGTGTTAGGGTTAGATAAATAAGGTTTGGGTTTATGGTTAGGGTTAGGGGTTAGGGTTAGGGTTACGGTTAGATAGCTAGGGTTAGGGTTAGGGGTTAGAGGTAGGGTTAGGGTTAGATAGATAGGGTTAGGGGTTAGGGTTAGGGTTAGATACGGGTTAGGGTTAGGGTCAGAGGGTTCGGGTTAGAGGGTTAGGGTTAGAGGGTTAGGGTTAGAGGGTTAGGAATAGGGTTAGGGTTGGGGTTAGGGGTTAGGTTTAGAGTTAGGTTTGGGATTAGGGTTAGAGGGTTAGGGTGAGGGTTAGGGTTAGGGTTAGGGTTAGGGTTAGAGGGTTAGGATTAGGGTTTGGGTTAGGGTTAGAGGGTTAGGGATAGGGTTAGAGGGTTAGGGTTAGAATTTAGGGTAAGGGGTTAGGGGTAAGGGGTTAGGGTTAGGGTTAGGGGTTAGGGTTAGGGTTAGGGTTAGGGTTAGGGTTAGGAGTTAGGGTTAGGGTTAGGGTTAAGGTTAGGGTTAGGGTTAGAGGGTTAGGTTTAGAGGGTTAGGGTTAGAGGGTTAGGATGAGGGTTTGGGTTAGGGTTAGAGGGTTAGGGTTGGGGTGAGGGTTAGGAATAGGGTTAGAGGGTTAGCGTTAGATTTTAGGGTAAGGGGTTAGGGGTAAGGGGTTAGGGTTAGATAGGGATAGCTTTAGGGTTGGATAGGGTTAGGGTTTAGGGTTAGGGTCCGGTTTAGAGGGTTAGGGTTAGGGTTAGGGTTTGAGGGTTAAGATTAGGGTTAGAGGGATAAGGTTAGGGTTAGGTTTAGGGATAGAAGGTTAAAGGGCTCGGGTTCGGGTTAGGATTAGAGTTAAGCTGAGGGATAGGTTTAGATGGTTAGGGTTAGGGGTTAGGGTTAGGGTTAGAGTTAGGGTTAGGGGATAAGGTTAGGGTTAGAGGGTTAGGATTAGGGTTAGGATTAGGGTAATAGGGTTAGGTTAGGGTTAGAGGGTTAGATGGTTAGGGTTAGGGTTAGGGTAAGGGTAAGGGTCAGGGTTAGGGTTAGAATGTAAGGGTTAGAGGGTTAGGGTTAGGGTTTGATACATAGGGTTAGGGTTAGAGTTATGGTTAGGGGGTTAAGGTAAGGGGTTATGTATAGGGTTAGGATTAGCGTTTGAGGGTTAGGGGTAGGGTTAGGGGTTAGGGTCAGGGTTAGAGGCTTAGGGTTAGGGGTAGGGTTAGGGTTAGGTTTAGGGGTTAAGGTTAGGGGTTAGGGTTAGGGTTAGGAGTTAGGGTTAGGAGTTAGGGTTAGGGTTAGGGGGTTAGGGTTAGGGTTAGGGTTAGGGTTAGAGGGTTAGGGTTAGGGTTAGAAGGTTAGGATTAGGGTTCGGGTTAGATGGTTAGGGTTATGGATAGGGTTAGAGGGTTAGGGTTAGAATTTAGGGTAAGGGGTTAGGGGTAAGGGGTTAGGGTTAGATAGGGAAAGCTTTAGGGTTGGATAGGGATAGGGTTTAGGGTTATGGTTAGAGGGTTAGGGTTAGATGGTTAGGGTTAGGGTAAGGGTTAGGGTTAGAGGGTAAGGGTTAGGGTTAGGGTTTGATACATAGGGTTAGGGTTAGGGTTATGGTTAGGGGGTTATGGTTAGGGTTAGCGTTTGAGGGTTAGGGGTAGGGGTTAGGGGTTAGGGGTTAGGGTCAGGGTTAGAGGCTTACGGTTAGGGTTAGGGTTAGGGTTAGGGTTAGGTTTAGGGGTTAGGGATAGGGGTTAGGGTTAGGAGTTAGGGTTAGGAGTTAGGGTTAGGGTTAGAGGGTTAGGGTTAGAGGGTTAGGGGTTAGGGTTAGGGTTAGAGGGTTAGGGTTAGAAGGTTAGGATTAGGGTTCGGGTTAGAGGGTTAGGGTTAGGGCTAGGGTTAGAGGGTTAGGGTTAGAATTTAGGGTAAGGGGTTAGGGGTAAGGGGTTATAGTTAGATATGGATAGCTTTAGGGTTGGATAGGGTTAGGGTTTAGGGTTAGGGTCCGGTTTAGAGAGTTAGGGTTAGAGGGTTGGGGTTGGGGTTTCAGGGTTAAGATTAGGGTTAGAGGGTTAAGGTTAGGGTTAGGTTTAGGTTTAGGGATAGAAGATTGGAGGGCTAGAGTTAGGGTTTGGATTAGAGTTAAGGTGAGGGTTAGGGTTAGATGGTTAAGGTTAGGAAATAGGGTTAGAATTAGGGTTTAGGGGTTAGGATTAGGGGTTAAGGTTAGGGTTAGGGCTAGGGTTAGGGTTAGGGTTAGGGTTAGGGTTTAGGGTTAGGGTTACAGTTTAGGGTTAGAGGGTTAGGGTTATTGGTTAGGGTAAGGGTTAGGGTTAGAGGGTTAGGGTTAGAGGGTTAGGTTTGAGGGTTAGGGTTAGAGGGTTAGGGTTAGGGTTAGATACATAGGGTTAGGGGGTTAGGGGTAGGGTTAATGGTTAGGGTTAGTGTCAGGGTTGGAGGGTTAGGGTTAGGGTTAGTGTTAGGGGTTAAGGTTAGGGTTAGAGGGTTTGGGTTCAGGTTAGGGTTTAGGGTTAGGTTTAGGGTTTAGGGTTAGGGTTAGGGTTAGGGTTAGGGCTAGAGGGTTAGGGGTTAGGGTAAGGGTTAGGGTTAGGGTTAGAGGGTTAGGGTTAGAGGATAAGGCTTAGAGGGTTAGGGTTAGAGGGTTAGGGTTAGGGCTAGATACATAGGGTTAGGGGGTTAGGGTTTGGGGTTAGAATTAGGGTTAGAGGGTTAGGGTTAGGGGTTAGTGTTAGGGGTTAAGGTTAGGGTTAGAGGGTTTGGGTTAGGGTTTAGGGTTAGGGTTACGGTTTAGGGTTAAGGTTAGGGTTAGTGTTAGAGGGTTAGGGGTTAGGGTTAGGCTTAGAGGGTTAGGGTTAGGGTTAGAGGGTTAGGATTAGGGTTTGGGTTAGGGTTAGAGGGTTAGGGATAGGGTTAGAGGGTTAGGGTTAGAATTTAGGGTAAGGGGTTAGGGGTAAGGGGTTAGGGTTAGATAGGGATAGCTTTAGGGTTGGATAGGGTTAGGGTTTAGGGTTATGGTTAGAGGGTTAGGGTTAGATGGTTAGGGTTAGGGTAAGGGTTAGGGTTAGAGGGTAAGGGTTAGAGGGTTAGGGTTAGGGTTTGATACATAGGGTTAGGGTTAGGGTTATGGTTAGGGGGTTACGGTTAGGGTTAGCGTTTGAGGGTTAGGGGTAGGGGTTAGGGGTTAGGGGTTAGGGTCAGGGTTAGAGGCTTAAGGTTAGGGTTAGGGGTAGGGTTAGGGTTAGGGTTAGGTTTAGGGGTTAGGGATAGGGGTTAGGGTTAGGAGTTAGGGTTAGGAGTTAGGGTTAGGGTTAGAGGGTTAGGGTTAGAGGGTTAGGGGTTAGGGTTAGAGGGTTAGGGTTAGAAGGTTAGGATTAGGGTTCGGTTTAGAGGGTTAGGGTTAGGGCTAGGGTTAGAGGGTTAGGGTTAGAATTTAGGGTAAGGGGTTAGGGGTAAGGGGTTATAGTTAGATATGGATAGCTTTAGGGTTGGATAGGGTTAGGGTTTAGGGTTAGGGTCCGGTTTAGAGAGTTAGGGTTAGAGGGTTGGGGTTAGGGTTTCAGGGTTAAGATTAGGGTTAGAGGGTTAAGGTTAGGTTTAGGTTTAGGGATAGAAGATTGGAGGGCTAGGGTTAGGGTTAGGATTAGAGTTAAGGTGAGGGTTAGGGTTAGATGGTTAAGGTTAGGAAATAGGGTTAGAATTAGGGTTTAGGGGTTAGGATTAGGGGTTAAGGTTAGGGTTAGGGCTAGGGTTAAGGTTAGGGTTAGGGTTTAGGGTTAGGGTTACAGTTTAGGGTTAGAGGGTTAGGGTTAGTGGTTAGGGTAAGGGTTAGGGTTAGAGGGTTAGGGTTAGAGGGTTAGGGTTAGAGGGTTAGGTTTGAGGGTTAGGGTTAGAGGGTTAGGGTTAGGGTTAGATACATAGGGTTAGGGGGTTAGGGGTAGGGTTAATGGTTAGGGTTAGTGTTATGGTTGGAGGGTTAGGGTTAGGGTTAGTGTTAGGGGTTAAGGTTAGGGTTAGAGGGTTTGGGTTCAGGTTAGGGTTAGGTTTACGGTTTAGGGTTAGGGTTAGGGTTAGGGTTAGAGGGTTAGGGTTAGGGTAAGGGTTAGGGTTAGGGTTAGGGTTAGAGGGTTAGGGTTAGAGGATAAGGCTTAGAGGGTTAGGGTTAGAGGGTTAGGGTTAGAGGGTTAGGGCTAGATACATAGGGTTAGGGGGTTAGGGTTTGGGGTTAGAATTAGGGTTAGAGGGTTAGGGTTAGGGGTTAGTGTTAGGGGTTAAGGTTAGGGTTAGAGGGTTTGGGTTAGGGTTTAGGGTTAGGGTTATGGTTTAGGGTTAAGGTTAGGGTTAGTGTTAGAGGGTTAGGGGTTAGGGTTAGGGTAAGGGATAGGGTTTGGGTTAGGGATAGAGGGTTAGGGTTAGAGGATTAGGCTTAGAGGGTTAGGGTTAGGGTTAGAGGGTTAGGATTAGGGTTTGGGTTAGGGTTAGAGGGTTAGGGATAGGGTTAGAGGGTTAGGGTTAGAATTTAGGGTAAGGGGTTAGGGGTAAGGGGTTAGGGTTAGATAGGGATAGCTTTAGGGTTGGATAGGGTAAAGGTTTAGGGTTAGGGTCCGGCTTAAAGGGTTAGGGTTAGAGGGTTGGGGTTAGGGTTTGAAGGTTAAGATTAGGGTTAGATGGTGAAGGTTAGGGTTAGCTTTAGGGATTAAGGGTTAGAGGGTTAGGGTTAGGATTAGAGTTAGGATGACTGTTAGGGTTAGATGGTTAGGGGTTAGGGTTAGAATTTAGTTTTAGTGGGTTAGGGGGTTAGGGGTTTGGGTGGGGTTAGGTTTAGGGTTAAGGAGAGGGTTAGGGTTAGGTTAAGGGTTAGGGGTTAGAATTTAGGGTTAGGGTTGGGGTTTGGGTTGGTTTCAGGGATAGGGTTAGGGTGTTAGGGTTAGGCCTAGGGTTAGGGTAAGTGTTAGGGTTAGGGTTAGGGTTGGGTTAGGGTTAGGGTTAGAGGGTTAGGGTTAGAGGGTTAGGGTTAGTGTTAGAGTGTTAGGGTTATAGTTGGGGTTAGGGGGTTAGGTTTAGAGTTATGGTAAGGGGTTAGGGTTATGGTTTAGGGTTAAGGTTAGGGTTAGGGGGTTGGGGTTATTGTTGGGGTTGGGGTTAGGGTTAGGGTTAGGGTGAGGGTTAGGGTTAGAGGGTTAGGGTTAGTTTCAGGGGGTTAGTGTTAGAGGGTTAGGGTTTAAGGGTAGTGTTAGGGTTAAATAAATAAGGTTTGGGTTTATGGTTAGGGTTAGGGTTAGGGGTTAGGGTTAGGGTTACGGTTAGATAGCTAGGGTTAGGGTTAGGGGTTAGAGGTAGGGTTAGGGTTAGATAGATAGGGTTAGGGGTTAGGGTTAGGGTTAGATACGGGTTAGGGTCAGAGGGTTCGGGTTAGAGGGTTAGGGTTAGAGGGTTAGGGTTAGAGGGTTAGGAATAGGGTTAGGGTTGGGGTTAGGGGTTAGGTTTAGAGTTAGGTTTGGGATTAGGGTTAGAGGGTTAGGGTGAGGGTTAGGGTTAGGATTAGGGTTTGGGTTAGGGTTAGAGGGTTAGGGATAGGGTTAGAGGGTTAGGGTTAGAATTTAGGGTAAGGGGTTAGGGGTAAGGGGTTTGGGTTAGATAGGGATAGCTTTAGGGTTGGATAGGGTTAAGGTTTAGGGTTAGGGTCCGGTTTAAAGGGTTAGGGTTAGAGGGTTGGGGTTAGGGTTTGAAGGTTAAGATTAGGGTTAGATGGTGAAGGTTAGGGTTAGCTTTAGGGATTAAGGGTTAGAGGGTTAGGGTTAGGATTAGAGTTAGGATGACTGTTAGGGTTAGATGGTTAGGGGTTAGGGTTAGAATTTAGTTTTAGTGGGTTAGGGGGTTAGGGGTTTGGGTGGGGTTAGGTTTAGGGTTAGGGATAGGGTTAGGGTTAGGTTAAGGGTTAGGGGTTAGAATTTAGGGTTAGGGTTGGGGTTTGGGTTGGTTTCAGGGATAGGGTTAGGGTGTTAGGGTTAGGGTAAGTGTTAGGGTTAGGGTTAGGGTTGGGTTAGGGTTAGGGTTAGAGGGTTAGGGTTAGGGGGTTAGGGTTAGTGTTAGAGTGTTAGGGTTATAGTTGGGGTTAGGGTTAGGGGGTTAGGTTTAGAGTTATGGTAAGGGGTTATGGTTTAGGGTTAAGGTTAGGGTTAGGGGGTTGGGGTTATTGTTGGGGTTGGGGTTGGGGTTAGGGTTAGGGTTAGGGTTAGGGTGAGGGTTAGGGTTAGAGGGTTAAGGTTAGTTTCAGGGGGTTAGTGTTAGAGGGTTAGGGTTAAAGGGTAGTGTTAGGGTTAGATAAATAGGGTTTGGGTTTATGGTTAGGGTTAGGGGTTAGGGTTAGGGTTACGGTTAGATAGCTAGGGTTAGGGTTAGGGGTTAGAGGTAGGGTTAGGGTTAGATAGATAGGGTTAGGGGTTAGGGTTAGGGTTAGATACGGGTTAGGGTTAGGGTCAGAGGGTTCAGGTTAGAGGGTTAGGGTTAGAGGGTTAGGGTTAGAGGGTTAGGAATAGGGTTAGGGTTGGGGTTAGGGGTTAGGTTTGGAGTTAGGTTTGGGATTAGGGTTAGAGGGTTAGGGTGAGGGTTAGGGTTAGGGGTTAGGATTAGGGTTTGGGTTAGGGTTAGAGGGTTAGGGATAGGGTTAGAGGGTTAGAATTTAGGGTAAGGGGTAAGGGGTTAGGGTTAGATAGGGATAGCTTTAGGGTTGGATAGGGTTAAGGTTTAGGGTTAGGGTCCGGTTTAAACGGTTAGGGTTACAGGGTTGGGGATAGGGTTTGAAGGTTAAGATTAGGGTTAGATGGTGAAGGTTAGGGTTAGCTTTAGGGATAAAGGGTTAGAGGGTTAGGGTTAGGATTAGAGTTAGGATGACTGTTAGGGTTAGATGGTTAGGGGTTAGGATTAGAATTTAGTTTTAGTGGGTTAGGGGGTTAGGGTTAGGGTTAGGGTTAGGGTTAGGTTAAGGGTTAGGGGTTAGAATTTAGGGTTAGGGTTGAGGTTTGGGTTGGTTTCAGGGATAGGGTTAGGGTGTTAGGGTTAGGGCTAGGGTTAGGGTAAGTGTTAGGGTTAGGGTTAGGGTTAGGGTTAGGGTTGGGTTAGGGTTAGGGTTAGAGGGTTAGGGGGTTAGGGATAGTGTTAGAGTGTTAGGGTTATAGTTGGGGTTAGGGTAAGGGGGTTAGGTTTAGAGTTATGGTTAGGGTTAGGGTTATGGTTTAGGGTTAGGGTTAGGGTTAAGGTTAGGGTTAGGGGGTTGGGGTTATTGTTGGGGTTGGGGTTAGGGTTAGGGTTAGGGTGAGGGTTAGTGTTAGAGGGTTAGGGTTAGAGGGTTAGGGTTAGTTTCAGGGGGTTAGGGTTAGAGGGTTAGGGTTAGTGTTTAAGGGTAGGGTTAGGGTTAGGGTTAGATAAATAGGGTTGGGGTTTATGGTTAGGGTTTAGGGTTAGGGGTTAGAGTTAGGGTTACGGTTAGATACCTAGGGTTAGGGTTAGGGGTTAGAGGTAGGGTTAGGGTTAGATAGATAGGGTTAGGGGTTAGGGTTAGGGTTAGGGTTAGGGTTAGGGTCAGAGGGTTCGGGTTAGAGGGTTAGGGTTAGAGGGTTAGGGTTAGAGGGTTAGGAATAGGGTTAGGGTTGGGGTTAGGGGTTAGGTTTAGAGTTAGGTTTGGGATTAGGGTTAGAGGGTTAGGGTGAGGGTTAGGGTTAGGGTTAGAGGGTTAGGATTAGGGTTTGGGTTAGGGTTAGAGGGTTAGGGATAGGGTTAGAGGGTTAGGGTTAGAATTTAGGGGAAGGGGTTAGGGGTAAGGGGTTAGGGTTAGGGTTAGGGTTAGGGGTTAGGGTTAGGGTTAGGAGTTAGGGTTAGGGTTAGGGTTAAGGTTAGGGTTAGGGTTAGAGGGTTAGGTTTAGAGGGTTAGGGTTAGAAGGTTAGGATGAGGGTTCGGGTTAGGGTTAGAGGGTTAGGGTTGGGGTGAGGGTTAGGAATAGGGTTAGAGGGTTAGCGTTAGATTTTAGGGTAAGGGGTTAGGGGTAAGGGGTTAGGGTTAGATAGGGATAGCTTTAGGGTTGGATAGGGTTAGGGTTTAGGGTTAGGGTCCGGTTTAGAGGGTTAGGGTTAGGGTTAGGGTTTGAGGGTTAAGATTAGGGTTAGAGGGATAAGGTTAGGGTTAGGTTTAGGGATAGAAGGTTAGAGGGCTCGGGTTCGGGTTAGGATTAGAGTTAAGCTGAGGGATAGGTTTAGATGGTTAGGGTTAGGGGTTAGGGTTAGGGTTAGAGTTAGGGTTAGGGGATAAGGTTAGGGTTAGAGGGTTAGGATTAGGGTTAGGATTAGGGTAATAGGGTTAGGTTAGGGTTAGAGGGTTAGATGGTTAGGGTTAGGGTTAGGGTAAGGGTAAGGGTAAGGGTTAGGGTTAGAATGTAAGGGTTAGAGGGTTAGGGTTAGGGTTTGATACATAGGGTTAGGGTTAGAGTTATGGTTAGGGGGTTAAGGTAAGGGGTTATGTATAGGGTTAGGATTTGCGTTTGAGGGTTAGGGGTGGGGTTAGGGGTTAGGGTCAGGGTTAGAGGCTTAGGGTTAGGGGTAGGGTTAGGGTTAGGTTTAGGGGTTAAGGTTAGGGGTTAGGGTTAGGGTTAGGAGTTAGGGTTAGGAGTTAGGGTTAGGGTTAGGGGGTTAGGGGGTTAGGGGTTAGGGTTAGGGTTAGGGTTAGAGGGTTAGGGTTAGGGTTAGAAGGTTAGGATTAGGGTTCGGGTTAGATGGTTAGGGTTATGGATAGGGTTAGAGGGTTAGGGTTAGAATTTAGGGTAAGGGGTTAGGGGTAAGGGGTTAGGGTTAGATAGGGAAAGCTTTAGGGTTGGATAGGGTTAGGGTTTAGGGTTATGGTTAGAGGGTTAGGGTTAGATGGTTAGGGTTAGGGTAAGGGTTAGGGTTAGAGGGTAAGGGTTAGGGTTAGGGTTTGATACATAGGGTTAGGGTTAGGGTTATGGTTAGGGGGTTATGGTTAGGGTTAGCGTTTGAGGGTTAGGGGTAGGGGTTAGGGGTTAGGGGTTAGGGTCAGGGTTAGAGGCTTAAGGTTAGGGTTAGGGTTAGGGTTAGGTTTAGGGGTTAGGGATAGGGGTTAGGGTTAGGAGTTAGGGTTAGGAGTTAGGGTTAGGGTTAGAGGGTTAGGGTTAGAGGGTTAGGGGTTAGGGTTAGGGTTAGAGGGTTAGGGTTAGAAGGTTAGGATTAGGGTTCGGGTTAGAGGGTTAGGGTTAGGGCTAGGGTTAGAGGGTTAGGGTTAGAATTTAGGGTAAGGGGTTAGGGGTAAGGGGTTATAGTTAGATATGGATAGCTTTAGGGTTGGCTAGGGTTAGGGTTTAGGGTTAGGGTCCGGTTTAGAGAGTTAGGGTTAGAGGGTTGGGGTTAGGGTTTCAGGGTTAAGATTAGGGTTAGAGGGTTAAGGTTAGGGTTAGGTTTAGGTTTAGGGATAGAAGATTGGAGGGCTAGGGTTAGGGTTAGGATTAGAGTTAAGGTGAGGGTTAGGGTTAGATGGTTAAGGTTAGGAAATAGGGTTAGAATTAGGGTTTAGGGGTTAGGATTAGGGGTTAAGGTTAGGGCTAGGGTTAGGGTTAGGGTTAGGGTTTAGGGTTAGGGTTACAGTTTAGGGTTAGAGGGTTAGGGTTAGTGGTTAGGGTAAGGGTTAGGGTTAGAGGGTTAGGGTTAGAGGGTTAGGTTTGAGGGTTAGGTTTAGAGGGTTAGGGTTAGATACATAGGGTTAGGGGGTTAGGGGTAGGGTTAATGGTTAGGGTTAGTGTTAGGGTTGGAGGGTTAGGGTTAGTGTTAGGGGTTAAGGTTAGGGTTAGAGGGTTTGGGTTCAGGTTAGGGTTTAGGGTTAGGTTTACGGTTTAGGGTTAGGGTTAGGGTTAGGGTTAGGGCTAGAGGGTTAGGGTTAGGGGTTAGGGTAAGGGTTAGGGTTAGGGTTAGAGGGTTAGGGTTAGAGGATAAGGCTTAGAGGGTTAGGGTTAGAGGGTTAGGGTTAGGGCTAGATGCATAGGGTTAGGGGGTTAGGGTTTGGGGTTAGAATTAGGGTTAGAGGGTTAGGGTTAGGGGTTAGTGTTAGGGGTTAAGGTTAGGGTTAGAGGGTTTGGGTTAGGGTTTAGGGTTAGGGTTACGGTTTAGGGTTAAGGTTAGGGTTAGTGTTAGAGGGTTAGGGGTTAGGGTTAGGCTTAGAGGGTTAGGGTTAGGGTTAGAGGGTTAGGATTAGGGTTTGGGTTTGGGTTAGAGGGTTAGGGATAGGGTTAGAGGGTTAGGGTTAGAATTTAGGGTAAGGGGTTAGGGGTAAGGGGTTAGGGTTAGATAGGGATAGCTTTAGGGTTGGATAGGGTTAGGGTTTAGGGTTATGGTTAGAGGGTTAGGGTTAGATGGTTAGGGTTAGGGTAAGGGTTAGGGTTAGAGGGTAAGGGTTAGAGGGTTAGGGTTAGGGTTTGATACATAGGGTTAGGGTTAGGGTTATGGTTAGGGGGTTACGGTTAGGGTTAGCGTTTGAGGGTTAGGGGTAGGGGTTAGGGGTTAGGGGTTAGGGTCAGGGTTAGAGGCTTAAGGTTAGGGTTAGGGGTAGGGGTAGGGTTAGGGTTAGGGTTAGGTTTAGGGGTTAGGGATAGGGGTTAGGGTTAGGAGTTAGGGTTAGGAGTTAGGGTTAGGGTTAGAGGGTTAAGGTTAGAGGGTTAGGGGTTAGGGTTAGAGGGTTAGGGTTAGAAGGTTAGGATTAGGGTTCGGGTTAGAGGGTTAGGGTTAGGGCTAGGGTTAGAGGGTTAGGGTTAGAATTTAGGGTAAGGGGTTAGGGGTAAGGGGTTATAGTTAGATATGGATAGCTTTAGGGTTGGATATGGTTAGGGTTTAGGGTTAGGGTCCGGTTTAGAGAGTTAGGGTTAGAGGGTTGAGGTTAGGGTTTCAGGGTTAAGATTAGGGTTAGAGGGTTAAGGTTAGGGTTAGGTTTAGGTTTAGGGATAGAAGATTGGAGGGCTAGGGTTAGGGTTAGGATTAGAGTTAAGGTGAGGGTTAGGGTTAGATGGTTAAGGTTAGGAAATAGGGTTAGAATTAGGGTTTAGGGGTTAGGATTAGGGGTTAAGGTTAGGGTTAGGGCTAGGGTTAAGGTTAGGGTTAGGGTTTAGGGTTAGGGTTACAGTTTAGGGTTAGAGGGTTAGGGTTAGTGGTTAGGGTAAGGGTTAGGGTTAGAGGGTTAGGTTTAGAGGGTTAGGTTTGAGGGTTAGGGTTAGAGGGTTAGGGTGAGGGTTAGATACATAGGGTTAGGGGGTTAGGGGTAGGGTTAATGGTTAGGGTTAGTGTTATGGTTGGAGGGTTAGGGTTAGGGTTAGTGTTAGGGGTTAAGGTTAGGGTTAGAGGGTTTGGGTTCAGGTTAGGGTTAGGTTTACGGTTTAGGGTTAGGGTTAGGGTTAGGGTTAGAGGGTTAGGGTTAGGGTAAGGGTTAGGGTTAGGGTTAGAGGGTTAGGGTTAGAGGATAAGGCTTAGAGGGTTAGGGTTAGAGGGTTAGGGTTAGGGCTAGATACATAGGGTTAGGGGGTTAGGGTTTGGGGTTAGAATTAGGGTTAGAGGGTTAGGGTTAGGGGTTAGTGTTAGGGGTTAAGGTTAGGGTTAGAGGGTTTGGGTTAGGGTTTAGGGTTAGGGTTATGGTTTAGGGTTAAGGTTAGGGTTAGTGTTAGAGGGTTAGGGGTTAGGGTTAGGGTAAGGGATAGGGTTTGGGTTAGGGTTAGAGGGTTAGGGTTAGAGGATTAGGCTTAGAGGGTTAGGGTTAGGGTTAGAGGGTTAGGATTAGGGTTTGGGTTAGGGTTAGAGGGTTAGGGATAGGGTTAGAGGGTTAGGGTTAGAATTTAGGGTAAGGGGTTAGGGGTAAGGGGTTAGGGTTAGATAGGGATAGCTTTAGGGTTGGATAGGGTTAAGGTTTAGGGTTAGGGTCCGGCTTAAAGGGTTAGGGTTAGAGGGTTGGGGTTAGGGTTTGAAGGTTAAGATTAGGGTTAGATGGTGAAGGTTAGGGTTAGCTTTAGGGATTAAGGGTTAGAGGGTTAGGGTTAGGATTAGAGTTAGGATGACTGTTAGGGTTAGATGGTTAGGGGTTAGGGTTAGAATTCAGTTTTAGTGGGTTAGGGGTTTGGGTGGGGTTAGGTTTAGGGTTAGGGATAGGGTTAGGGTTAGGTTAAGGGTTAGGGGTTAGAATTTAGGGTTAGGGTTGGGGTTTGGGTTGGTTTCAGGGATAGGGTTAGGGTGTTAGGGTTAGGGCTAGGGTTAGGGTAAGTGTTAGGGTTAGGGTTAGGGTTGGGTTAGGGTTAGGGTTAGAGGGTTAAGGTGAGGGTTAGGGTTAGGGTTAGGATTAGGGTTTGGGTTAGGGTTAGAGGGTTAGGGATAGGGTTAGAGGGTTAGGGTTAGAATTTAGGGTAAGGGGTAAGGGGTTTGGGTTAGATAGGGATAGCTTTAGGGTTGGATAGGGTTAAGGTTTAGGGTTAGGGTCCGGTTTAAAGGGTTAGGGTTAGAGGGTTGGGGTTAGGGTTTGAAGGTTAAGATTAGGGTTAGATGGTGAAGGTTAGGGTTAGCTTTAGGGATTAAGGGTTAGAGGGTTAGGGTTAGGATTAGAGTTAGGATGACTGTTAGGGTTAGATGGTTAGGGGTTAGGGTTAGAATTTAGTTTTAGTGGGTTAGGGGGTTAGGGGTTTGGGTGGGGTTAGGTTTAGGGTTAGGGATAGGGTTAGGGTTAGGTTAAGGGTTAGGGGTTAGAATTTAGGGTTAGGGTTGGGGTTTGGGTTGGTTTCAGGGATAGGGTTAGGGTGTTAGGGTTAGGGTAAGTGTTAGGGTTAGGGTTAGGGTTGGGTTAGGGTTAGGGTTAGAGGGTTAGGGTTAGGGGGTTAGGGTTAGTGTTAGAGTGTTAGGGTTATAGTTGGGGTTAGGGTTAGGGGGTTAGGTTTAGAGTTATGGTAAGGGGTTATGGTTTAGGGTTAAGGTTAGGGTTAGGGGGTTGGGGTTATTGTTGGGGTTGGGGTTGGGGTTAGGGTTAGGGTTAGGGTTAGGGTGAGGGTTAGGGTTAGAGGGTTAAGGTTAGTTTCAGGGGGTTAGTGTTAGAGGGTTAGGGTTTAAGGGTAGTGTTAGGGTTAGATAAATAGGGTTTGGGTTTATGGTTAGGGTTAGGGGTTAGGGTTAGGGTTACGGTTAGATAGCTAGGGTTAGGGTTAGGGGTTAGAGGTAGGGTTAGGGTTAGATAGATAGGGTTAGGGGTTAGGGTTAGATACGGGTTAGGGTCAGAGGGTTCAGGTTAGAGGGTTAGGGTTAGAGGGTTAGGGTTAGAGGGTTAGGAATAGGGTTAGGGTTGGGGTTAGGGGTTAGGTTTGGAGTTAGGTTTGGGATTAGGGTTAGAGGGTTAGGGTGAGGGTTAGGGTTAGGGGTTAGGATTAGGGTTTGGGTTAGGGTTAGAGGGTTAGGGATAGGGTTAGAGGGTTAGGGTTAGAATTTAGGGTAAGGGGTAAGGGGTTAGGGTTAGATAGGGATAGCTTTAGGGTTGGATAGGGTTAAGGTTTAGGGTTAGGGTCCGGTTTAAACGGTTAGGGTTACAGGGTTGGGGATAGGGTTTGAAGGTTAAGATTAGGGTTAGATGGTGAAGGTTAGGGTTAGCTTTAGGGATAAAGGGTTAGAGGGTTAGGGTTAGGATTAGAGTTAGGATGACTGTTAGGGTTAGATGGTTAGGGGTTAGGGTTAGAATTTAGTTTTAGTGGGTTAGGGGGTTAGGGTTAGGGTTAGGTTAAGGGTTAGGGGTTAGAATTTAGGGTTAGGGTTGAGGTTTGGGTTGGTTTCAGGGATAGGGTTAGGGTGTTAGGGTTAGGGCTAGGGTTAGGGTAAGTGTTCGGGTTAGGGTTAGGGTTGGGTTAGGGTTAGGGTTAGAGGGTTAGGGGGTTAGGGATAGTGTTAGAGTGTTAGGGTTATAGTTGGGGTTAGGGTAAGGGGGTTAGGTTTAGAGTTATGGTTAGGGTTATGGTTTAGGGTTAGGGTTAGGGTTAGGGTTAAGGTTAGGGTTAGGGGGTTGGGGTTATTGTTGGGGTTGGGGTTAGGGTTAGGGTTAGGGTGAGGGTTAGTGTTAGAGGGTTAGGGTTAGAGGGTTAGGGTTAGTTTCAGGGGGTTAGGGTTAGAGGGTTAGGGTTAGTGTTTAAGGGTAGGGTTAGGGTTAGGGTTAGATAAATAGGGTTGGGGTTTATGGTTAGGGTTTAGGGTTAGGGGTTAGAGTTAGGGTTACGGTTAGATACCTAGGGTTAGGGTTAGGGGTTAGAGGTAGGGTTAGGGTTAGATAGATAGGTTTAGGGGTTAGGGGTAAGGGGTTAGGGTTAGATAAGGATAGCTTTAGGGTTGGATAGGGTTAGGGTTTAGGGTTAGGGTTAGAGTGTTAGGGTTAGATGGTTAGGGTTAGGTTAGGGTTATGGTTAGAGGGTTAGGATTAGGGTAAGGGTTAGGGTTAGAATTAGAGGGTTAGGGTTAGAGGGTTAGGGTTAGGGTTAGATACATAGGGTTAGGGTTAGGGTTATGGTTAGAGGGTTATAGTTAGGGGGTTAGGTTTAGGGTTAGGTTCAGGGTTAGGGTTAGAGGGTTAGGGTTAGGGGTAGGGTTATGGTTAAAGGGTTAGGGTTAAAGGGTTAGGGTTAGGGTTAGGGTTAAAGAGTTAGGGTTAGAGGGTTAGGGTTAGAGGGTTATGGTTAGGGTTTGGGTTAGGGTTAGGATTAGGGTTTAGGGTTTAGGTTAAGCTTAGGGTTAGGGGTTGGGGTTAGGGTTAAGGTTAGGGGTTAGGGTTAGGGTTAGGGTGAGGGTTAGGGTTAGGGCTAGGGTTAGAGGGTTAGGATTAGAGGGTTAGGGTTATTGGTTAAGGTTAGGGTTGGGGTTAGGGTTAGAGGGTTAGGGTTAGGGTTAGAGGGTTAGGGTTAGAAGGTTAGGGTTATGGTTAGAGGGTTAGGATGAGGGTTCGAGTTAGTGTTAGAGGGTTAGGGTTAGGTATAGGGTTAGAATTTAGGGTAAGGGGTTAGGGGTAAGGGGTTAGTTTTGGATAGGGATTGCTTTAGGGTTGGATAGGGTTAGGGTTTAGGGTTAGGGTCCAGCTTAGAGGGTTAGGGATAGAGGGTTAGGGTTAGGGTTTGAGGGTTAAGATTAGGGTTAGAGGGTTAAGGTTAGGGTTAGGTTTAGGGATAGAAGGTTAGAGGGCTAGGGTTAGGTTTAGGATTAGAGTTAAGCTGAGGGTTAGGTTTAGATGGTTAGGGTTAGGGTTTAGGGTGAGGGTTATGGTTTAGGGCTAGGGTTAGGGTTAGAGGGTTAGGGATAGGGTTAGGGTTAGTGTTAGGGTAAGGGTTAGGGTTACGGTCAGGGTTAGGGTTAGAGGGTTAGAGGGTTAGGGTTAGTGTAAGGGTTAGGGTTAGGGTTAGGGTTAGAGGGTTGGGTTAGAAGGTTAGGGTTAGCGTTAGATACATAGGGTTAGGGTTAGGGTTACGGTTAGGGGGTTTCGGTTAGGGGGTTAGAGGGTTAGAGGTTTATGGTTAGGGTTAGGGTTAGAGTTAGGGGTAGTGTTGGGGTTAGGGGAAGGGTTAGGGTTAGAGGGTTAGGGTTTAGGGGTAAGGGTTAGGGTTAGGGTTAGAGGGTTAGGGTTATGGGTCGGGTTAGGGTTAGAGGGTTTGGGTTAGGGTTTAGGGCTTAGGGTTAGGGTTAGGGTTAGAGGGTTAGGGTTAGGGGTTAGGGTTAGGGTTAGGGTTAGGAGTTAGGGTTAAGGTTAGGGTTTAGAGGTTTAGGTTTAGAGGGTTAGCGTTAGGGTTAGAGGGTTAGGATGAGGGTTCGGGTTAGAATTAGAGGGTTAGGAATAGGGTTAGAGGCTTAGGGTTAGATTTTAGGGTAAGGGGTTAGGGGTAAGGGGTTAGGGTTAGATAGGGATAGCTTTAGGGTTGGATAGGGTTAGGGTTTAGGGTTAGGGTGTGGTTTAGAGGGTTAGGGTTAGAGGGTTGGGGTTAGGGTTTGAGGGTTAAGATTAGGGTTAGAGGGATAAGGTTAGGGTTAAGTTTAGGGATCAAAGGTTAGAGGGCTAGGGTTCGGGTTAGGATTAGAGTTAAGCTGAGGGATTGGTTTAGATGGTTAAGGTTAGGGGTTAGGGTTAGGGTTAGAGTTAGGGTTAGGGGATAAGGTTAGGTTTAGAGGGTTAGGATTAAGTTTAGGGTTAGGGTGATAGGGTTAGATTAGAGTTAGGGTTAGTGTTAGGGTAAGGGGTAGGGTTAGGGTTAGAGGGTTAGGGATAGGGTTAGGGTAAGGGTAAGGGTTAGGGTTAGAGGGTAAGGGTTAGAGGGTTAGGGTTAGGGTTTGATACATAGGGTTAGGGTTAAGGTTAGGGGTTAGGTATAGGGTTAGGGTTAGCGTTTGAGGGTTAAGGGTAGGGTTAGGGGTTAGGGGTTAGGGTCAGGGTTAGAGGCTTAGGGTTAGGGTTAGGGTTAAGGGTAGGGTTAGGGTTAGGGTTAGGGTTAGGTTTAGGGGTTAGGGTTAGGGGTTAGGGTTAGGGTTAGGAGTTAGGGTTAGCAGTTAGGGTTAGGGTTAGAAGGTTAGGGGTTAGGGTTAGGGTTAGAGGGTTAGGGTTAGGGTTAGGGTTAGAAGGTTAGGATTAGGGTTCGGGTTAGATGGTTAGGGTTACGGATAGGGTTAGAGGGTTAGGGTTAAAATTCAGGGTAAGGGTTTAGGGGTAAGGGGTTAGGGTTAGATAGGGATAGCTTTAGGGTTGGATAGGGTTAGGGTTTAGGGTTAGGGTTAGAGGGTTAGGGTTAGATGGTTAGGGTTAGGGTTAGGGTAAGGGTTAGAGGGTAAGGGTTAGAGGGTTAGGGTTAGGGTTTGATACATAGGGTTAGGGTTAGGGTTATGGTTAGGGGGTTATGGTTAGGGTTAGCGTTTGAGGGTTAGGGGTAGGGTTAGGGGTTAGGGGTTAGGGTCAGGGTTAGAGGCTTAAGGTTAGGGTTAGAGTTAGGGGTAGGGTTAGGGTTAGGGTTAGGTTTAGGGGTTAGGGTTATGGGTTAGGGTTAGGAGTTAGGGTTAGGAGTTAGGGTTAGGGTTAGGGTTAGAGGGTTAGAGGGTTAGGGTTAGGGATAGGGTTAGAGGGTTAGGGTTAGAATTTAGGGTAAGGGGTTAGGGGTAAGGGGTTATAGTTAGATATGGATAGCTTTAGGGTTGGATAGGGTTAGGGTTTAGGGTTAGGGTCCGGTTTAGAGAGTTAGGGTTAGAGGGTTGGGGTTAGGGTTTCAGGGTTAAGATTAGGGTTAGAAGGTTAAGGTTAGGGTTAGGTTTAGGTTTAGGGATAGAAGGTTGGAGGGCTAGGGTTAGGGTTAGGATTAGAGTTAAGGTGAGGGTTAGGGTTAGATAGTTAAGGTTAGGAAATAGGGTTAGGGTTTAGATGTTAGGGTTAGGGGTTAAGGTTAGGGTTAGGGCTAGGGTTAGGGTTAGGGTTTAGGGTTAGGGTTACAGTTTAGGGTTAGAGGGTTAGGGTTAGGGGTTAGGGTAAGGGCTAGGGTTAGAGGGTTAGGGTTAGAGGGTTAGGGTTTGAGGTTTAGGGTTAGAGGGTTAGGGTTAGGGTTAGATAAATAGGGTTAGGGGGTTAGGGGTAGGGTTAGGGGTTAGGGTTAGGGTTAGGGTTAGAGGGTTAGGGTTAGGGTTAGTGTTAGGGGTTAAGGTTAGGGTTAGATGGTTTGGGTTTGGGTTTAGGTTAGGGTTTAGGGTTAGGTTTATGGTTTAGGGTTGGGTTAGGGTTAGAAGGTAAGGGTTAGGGTTAGGGGTTAGGGTAAGGGTTAGGGTTAGGGTAAGAGGGTTAGGGTTAGAGGGTTAGGGGGTTATGGTTAGGGTTAGCGTTTGAGGGTTAGGGGTAGGGTTAGGGGTTAGGGGTTAGGGTCAGGGTTAGAGGCTTAAGGTTAGGGTTAGAGTTAGGGGTAGGGTTAGGGTTAGGGTTAGGTTTAGGGGTTAGGGTTATGGGTTAGGGTTAGGAGTTAGGGTTAGGAGTTAGGGTTAGGGTTAGGGTTAGAGGGTTAGAGGGTTAGGGTTAGGGATAGGGTTAGAGGGTTAGGGTTAGAATTTAGGGTAAGGGGTTAGGGGTAAGGGGTTATAGTTAGATATGGATAGCTTTAGGGTTGGATAGGGTTAGGGTTTAGGGTTAGGGTCCGGTTTAGAGAGTTAGGGTTAGAGGGTTGGGGTTAGGGTTTCAGGGTTAAGATTAGGGTTAGAAGGTTAAGGTTAGGGTTAGGTTTAGGTTTAGGGATAGAAGGTTGGAGGGCTAGGGTTAGGGTTAGGATTAGAGTTAAGGTGAGGGTTAGGGTTAGATAGTTAAGGTTAGGAAATAGGGTTAGGGTTTAGATGTTAGGGTTAGGGGTTAAGGTTAGGGTTAGGGCTAGGGTTAGGGTTAGGGTTTAGGGTTAGGGTTACAGTTTAGGGTTAGAGGGTTAGGGTTAGGGGTTAGGGTAAGGGCTAGGGTTAGAGGGTTAGGGTTAGAGGGTTAGGGTTTGAGGTTTAGGGTTAGAGGGTTAGGGTTAGGGTTAGATAAATAGGGTTAGGGGGTTAGGGGTAGGGTTAGGGGTTAGGGTTAGGGTTAGGGTTAGAGGGTTAGGGTTAGGGTTAGTGTTAGGGGTTAAGGTTAGGGTTAGATGGTTTGGGTTTGGGTTTAGGTTAGGGTTTAGGGTTAGGTTTATGGTTTAGGGTTGGGTTAGGGTTAGAGGGTAAGGGTTAGGGTTAGGGGTTAGGGTAAGGGTTAGGGTTAGGGTAAGAGGGTTAGGGTTAGAGGGTTAGGGTTAGGGTTTAGGGGTTAGGGTTAGGGTTAGAGGGTTTGGGTTAGGGGTTAGGGTTAGGAGTTAGGGTTAGGGTAAGGGTTAGAGGGTTAGGTTTAGAGGGTTAGGGTTAGGGTTAGAGGGTTAGGATGAGGGTTAGGGTTAGAGGGTTAGGGTTGGGGTGAGGGTTAGGAATAGGGTTAGAGGCTTAGGGTTAGATTTTAGGGTAAGGGGTTAGGGGTAAGGGGTTAGGGTTAGATAGGGATAGCTTTAGGGTTGGATAGGTTTAGGGTTAGGGTCCGGTTTAGAGGGTTAGGGTTAGAGGGTTGGGGTTAGGGTTTGAGGGTTAAGATTAGGGTTAGAGGGATAAGGTTAGGGTTAGGTTTAGGGATCGAAGGTTAAAGGGCTAGGGTTCGGGTTAGGATTAGAGTTAAGCTGAGGAATAGGTTTAGATGGTTAGGGTTAGGGTTAGGGTTAGAGTTAGGGTTAGGGGATAAGGTTAGGGTTAGAGGGTTAGGATTAGGGTTAGGGTGATAGGGTTAGGTTAGGGTTAGGGTTAGTGTTAGGGTAAGGGGTAGGGTTAGGGTTAGAGGGTTAGGGTTAGAGAATTAGGGTTAGATGGTTAGGGTTAGGGTAAGGGTTAGGGTTAGAGGGTAAGGGTTAGAGGGTTAGGGT